>NW_004567118.1:23788893-23816262 GCF_000260355.1 Condylura cristata | reverse complement strand
CAGGCCCAGGCTACCACCTGGGCTTTTAGCCAGCTTGTTTTTCTTTTATTGCTTTCTTATGTATACCTCTTTTTATTGGCTTTTATTTATTACTCTAGTGCTAACTATAGGCATTATCATCTTAGCATCTATTTAGAATGACTATTGTATCTCTTCATGCTTTATTCTTGACACTTCATGCCTCCTCTTTAATTCTTTTGTTTGTTCAGTTAACCTCAGACACTTTCTACTTTTGCTTTCAGTTCTCACTTCACAAACATATAATATATTCATATCAAAAAATTCTTTTAAAGTCCCCCATTTTGATAACATTGTATACTTTTAATTTATATGTGATATTTAATATATGCACATAGTATATACACATAGTATATATGTGTATATAAATAGCTAATTACTACTTTATAGAATATCTTAATTTAACCAATTATTGAGGAAAATAATATTTTATAATTGTATACTCATATATATTTCCAGTACTTTCCATTATTTTTTGTATAGTTTCAGATTTCAATATTTTCCCCTTGAGTCTATAAGACATAGTTTAGCTTCTCATGGAGCAAGTTTACTTTAAGTGGTACTCTTAGTTTTCACAATCTAAAAATGTGTCAATTTCACTCCTTTTTAGAATTTTTTTCTCGATATCTAATTCTAGGTTGATATCTAATTCTAGGTGCCAATACTTTTACATTTATTGGATTTTGCTGAATTTCTTAGATAATTCAATGTGGAAATATATGCTATGCCATTGTCTTCCAATCGCCTTACATTTGGTAAGAAATCAATGATTATGTGTATCATTATTCCTTTATGTATAGAATGTTCCACACCTCATCATCACTCTACTGCTTCCAAAATATTTCCTTTACCTTTTTTGGGGGGGAGGGGGGATAACCAGGATAAGTCTGTGTGGCATTACTTTTACAATTATTGGACTTTGCTGAATTTCTTAGATCTATAAATCAGTGTTTTAGACCAATTAGACCATGTTTTCCTTTAGTTCTTTGAATATATTTGTCCCCATTATTTTAAATATATTTTCCTTTTATAAATTAATCAAAAGTTTTAATGCGGGCCCTCCCTGGTGGCGCAGTGGGTTAAAGCACAGCACTGAGAATCTAAAGCCGCTTCCGCATGAGTTCAATTCCTGCCTGCCCCGGAGGTGACCACATGGCGTGGCAGACCTCTCCTGACCCGCCCGCTGCTCCCCTCAGCAGTGTACTTCGTTGATCTGCCTGTTCTGTTCCCCACTCTGTCTCTGGTGAAGTCTCTCACCGCCCCTGAGCCTCTGGCCTGTACCCAATTCTGTATGCACAAATAAATAAATCTTTAAAAAAAAAAAAGTTTTAATGCAATACTGGCTATATGGATAATAAAATTACTCTCAAAAAAGTAGTTAAGAAGATGTAACTTGATAAACCAATCATCAGAGTCTGTTTAGACTTGATTGTAGGCTTTGTTAGGGTAAATCTAAAATAACTTTTGTTTTAAAATTTAGTTTTATTATTTTTGTGGTATTTCAGCTGTAAGTCAAGATAGTTATGAATTGTGAAAAAGAGTCTTCTATGTTTGTTTGTTTTTTTTTTAAGATTTACTTATTTATGCATACAGAAATGGGATATAGGCCAGAGGTCCAGGAGCAGTGAGAGGATTCACCAGAGACAGAGTGGGGAGCAGAACAGGCAGACTGATGAAGTACACTGCTTAGGGGAGCAGCGGGTAGGTCAGGAGAGGTCTGCTCACTTTGGATCACCTCTGGGGCTGGGGATTGAACTTGCACTGAGGCTGTGGCTAGCTTGCAGTGCTGCGTACTAACCCATTGCACCACCAGGGAGGGTCTGAGAGTGTTCTATTCTGTTAGAGCTACAACACTCACATAACTTGGCACTGCTCTTCCCCCAGCATTGCTTGACCTCTGGAATCTGTTCTAACTCAGCCCCAAAGGATTCAGTGAGCCCTGGAAGGACTCACCATTATAAGTGCGGGATGGTGTAGGATGATATTCAGCCACAGACTCAAGGGAGAGTCCTCCACACAGAATTCTGGGGCTGCTTCTCTGAGAAGCTTCTTCCCTCTGTTGTCCAATCCCACAGACTCCAACCACTTCATCTGTTCTGAATGCTAATATCTTCCTGTTCAGCTCAGAAAAAAATACTAGGTTCTGTTCAGAATCCAGCTCTCTGTGCTTTAGTCAGGAAATTGTCCAAAGGAAAAAAGGCAGGCAATTATAGGTTTCATCCTACTGGTTTCCCTTTCGTTAGCAATTGCCTCATTTCACTGCCTCAAAACAGTTGCCTCATGTATTTTGTAGCAATTTTATAGTTGTTTAATTGTAGGGGGACTAGTTCAGTACTAGTTACTAAATTGTGTCTGGAAGCAGGAACCATCCCACAAAAATTTATTATAAGATGAAAGATAATAAGGAGCCAAATAATATCCCTACAACAATGAATTGTGCCACAGACAGGCCTTAGAACATATCAAAACTGTAATTTCAAAAGAAAAAATAAAAGGTATTAAGTGCATTATACAAGACCATGAAAGAATAAGATAAATCAGAAATAGAAGTATTCAGAATTGAGATGTCAAAACTCAGACTAGATTTGTAAATGTTTAAAAAAAATCAAAATTTAATATAATAGGAACACAGAGAAAATAAATACGCAAACAAAACATCATGTATAAAAGATAAAACAAAGGGGGAAAAGGTTTCCAAAAATCAGAAACTCAGGAAGAGAACAGAAAGAGTAAATATCTGTGTAAATATAATAGAGGATTTTTCTTCTCTTGAGTTCTTTAAAATATGTTTGACAGTGAATAGCGAACATCAAAGCATCACCTGATGAGGGTTTTGATGAATGATATAATAATGATGCAGACTGAATGATGTATCAGCTAGCAACCCCATAAAGATGAGCAGAGAAAGAGACCTCTATAGTGATAAAATTTCTATACTGTACTTGAAGTGATAAGATATTGATTTGAAATAGACTGTAAAATGCCCATTTAACTCAGTTTGGGCACTATCTAACTAAAGATGGCAGCATCATATTCACAGGTAGAGAGTTCAGTCTCCCAAGACCATGACCCACTTCAGAGAGCAACCACAGGCCCAGGCTACCACCTGGGCTTTTAGCCAGCTAGATGCAGACTGGGTTTTCCCATCACATTTCCTCAGAATTCATGTGTTAGTCACAAGCCCAGGTTATTATTGTGCTTCTGACCCACTACTTATACATCAATCAGTGTTTCCCAGGAACCCTCCTTAAGTATGGCCAATTTGCTAGAGAGGCTCACAGAATTCAAGGAACCCCTTTACTCCCCAGATTATTTATTTATTACAAACCTTATTATTCAGATAGAAGAGATACAAAAGGCATGGTATGAGGAGAAGGCATGGAGCTTCTATGTAATCTCCAAGGCTGCCATTCTCCCCAAATCTCCAGAAGCTTCAACTTACCCAGAAGCTTTCTATACCCCACTCTTTTAGGGTTTTTATGTGAACATCATTACACAAGCATTGTGATTAGCTCACACATAAATTGCATCAGAAGGTTCAAGTGTGTCACCCATACACACATTGCAGTCTGCTCTCCTTTCTCCTTCCTTGCAGGGTGAGATAGGCCTAAACTGAACTGATCAGTCATGAAACATTTGCTAAAATACCTGGAACGCCCAGTCTGTTTTCAACTTAAACTGTCAGCATTTAAGTCAAAGATGCTCATCATCTTTGTAGATGCCTGAAAGAATCTTGAGAATGAAACCAACACAGGGCAAGAGAGAGAAAGATGAGGTTCTACCACCACAATTGGAGTCTGGATTCAGCCTCAACTGAAGTTTCATGCCTCTCTACATTTCCATTTTTTCCAATCCAAAAAAACTCCCTAATTCCTTAAACCAATTTGATCTGAAATTTTCCTTCAGCCCAGAAAACTTCAAAATACAAAACAACTTTGGTCTCTGCAAAAATGAATACTGGTCAAATATATGCTCAGGCAAATAGCTTCCACTGATTACTTTGCTAAAAATACATGTAGCAGAGACAGAAGAAAAATTCACCACTGGAGCATTTTCTCTCTTAGTCATTGAGGTTTTGCAGTCTAAACAGAAAAATCTTGCAGATTTTTCTAATACAGCATAGGGTATTGCTAGAGGATATATTTTGACAAGACAATATTGCAATATGAGCCCAATTCACAGCAAAATCAGTGGTGCCAAGGTTATCACTGTCCCAATATCATTGGACCTCAGAAATTTCACAGGGTCTCCCGGGCCTTCAGAGTAAAAACATCAATCATCCATGCAGTAATGCAAGATTAATTAATGTGTTCAAAAGCATCTGGTTATGACAAAGTATGTGCCTTCTGAGGACGACTACTTGTTTGAAGCTCATCCTCCAGCAAGGCTTATTGAGATCAATAAACATCCCAAAGCACCAAGGACTCACAAGTTTCTTTCATGTTTTCCTTTGCATAATGACAAAAACAAATCTGGGGGCATTTGGAGCAGTTGTCTCTGCATAGAAATAGTCTTTGGGGGGGTCATATCAGTAAATGCTTTAAGTAGGTCAGTTTTAAATGTCCAGAAGAGGAAATAACTTTATTTTTTAAAGATTTATTTATTTATTCATACAGAATTGGGGTACAGGCCAGAGATGTGGACGGTGAGAGGATTCACCAGAGACAGAGTGGGGTACAGAACAGGCAGATCAACGAGGTACACTGCTGAGGGGAGCAGCAGGCCGGTCAGGAGAGGTCTGCCGCGCCATGTGAATCTCCTCCTGCCGCGCCATGTGGATCTCCTCGGGGCACGCAGGGATCAGAACTCATGCGGAAGTGGCTTAAGCTTCTTAGTGCAGTGCTTTAACCCGCTGCGCCACCAGGGAGGGCCCGGAAATAACTTTCATTTTAAGGAGCAGATACGAAAAGTGGGAGCCAGGCAGAGAAAAATTCATTCATATAAAGATAATTAAAAGAAAACTTTTGGAGAAATCAAATCTCAGACTTTTGGAGAAATACAATGCTTCTAACAATTTGGCTTGTGTAGATCTTATTTTTCTCAAAATAGTGCATCTAATCATTTTCATTAGTCAGTCAAAATACAAAGTCAATCAAACTGTTGTTTGAAATGATTTATTCTCTAAGTAAACTGATCATGTAATACTATCAAATATATACATACTCTATGTATGTTTATGCAGCAGCGCTATGAAAGTAATTTATAAACCTTGAATGGTTTACAAAATCTCTTTGAAACGTCAAGTCTACAATTTTGAAATCATTTAGGGACAAATTTCACTTTATCTACATTAATTTTTTTTTGGTAAATATAGATGGACATTATTATACTAAAAGAGACAAAACAGATTTTTTAAAATGTTTCCTTTGTTGCTCAGAGTGAATGACCAGGACCAAAAACTGTGTTCCTAGAAGTAACTCAGTGCACCAGGTTTTAGAGAACAATGTCCTTGGTAACCTTCAGTCCTATGATGTAAAGTAGCTTTTTATAATGAAGCTAAAGGCTGAACATTTCATGAAAGTCCACAAAAATAACCTACAGTTTCATGAAAGACTGAGCGTTGAACTGAACAAAACCTTGGAATAGATGTGTGAATACACAAATTCCTGCACTCACATTTCACTTCTGCTAAAATTCCAGAGCTCCACTATGATAATCTACAATGTACATCTTCAGACAGTCCATACATATAGACCATACGCAGAGGGAAGAAGGAAAAAGTAGTTGATTAGATAGACTAGTGAGAATAAATTAGTAATTATACTTAATCTTTTGTGGATTTTATGTTTTCAAGCCAGTTTGAAACCATTCCTATAAATTCTTCAAGGATTGTTTTTCTCACTCAAACACGTCTAATGTCATGCCTTCATTATAAAGAAAGAAATATCTGAAGTATCTCCCATAAGACCCATTATATTCCTGCTCGAGGATGAGAGAACTATCACAACTTTCTCTAAATTACGATAAAACTGGAACTATAGAAGAGAGGATGCTTTGGGACTATTATTATTTTGCTCGGTGGTGGTGTTTAGGTGTCTGAGTTTTGGGGAATTCAAACCTCTGGCTGACCCATGACTGGCAGTATGCTCAGAGATTTGCTCATTACGCACCATGAATAGCAACGTCCTGGTTATTGGCAATCAGTGTCCATCAGTTGGAGAACCAAGCAGATGTAATGGCTGATGAATTACATTTTATGATGCAAATGGCCCTGGGAGGAATTGTGCTCCATGTATCCCAGATTCTCTCTCCTTTTAAAAATCTCATTTTCAATGTCTTGCATGTAACATTTTAAAAGTTATTTTTATTGTTTTTGTTTCTTTAGAGAAAAGCCTTATTGTCGGGGTAAAGAAGCTTGCATGACCAAACCACAAAAGAAATTTTGTTCTAAAAAGTGACAAAAGAAAATGAGGGCATCTTTCTTTTTCTTTTTGCAATTTGCCGTTAGTTTGGGGAGAAAGAAATACAAAAGATTTCATTAGGCCACATGATCCAAAAGGTCTTCAAAAAAGGAAAAAACTTTAAACACTGCTCTAGAAATTAAATTAATATTTCAAAAACTTATAGTGCTTATAATTTATGAGAAACAACTAATTGTGAGACTGTAGACGTGAAGGAAAATTGATGAACTGACAACTTAGGGGAGGAAGACTTTTATTTTCACTAAGAGCAGAGGGAGAAAAGTTCTTTTTTATTTTGTCACATTATCTTGATGCTACTGATTCTTTGTAAGATATCTGTTTGTTTGTTTGTTTGTTTCATGAGAAAAATCCACAGAAAAAAATGCATGACTGGCTATATTGTCCTGATCAGTATCATCTCCTTACATTCTTCCATGTGTGTAGCACAAGCCTCCTCGGGCACTTTACATTGGGCATTTGACATTGTCCCCAAGGGCTCAGGTGCTCAACAGGTCCTTAGAAATACTCACATCTCTCTATCTCTACCACCATCTCTATTTTCTATCTCTATAGCCCCAGTGGATGAAAAATAGTGTACAGAAGTTTTACTTCTCTGCCCTCTCATTTTCCTGCCCTTAGATCATTACTAAGCTTCTCCATCCCTAGCGTCACTTTCTTGTTTGAAAAACTGCATTCTTACCATTTTTAAGTGCCTCTCTCTGTCATAAAATAAGCTACTCTAAAACTGAAAAACTTGGTCATTGGTATCCTGACTTTGAGAAGCAAAATTTCACCTTCTAGCTCCTTCACTTTTCCAGAATTTGTTATATTACAGCTGTTTCTGGTGACTCTTTCTTCAGCCCATAGCTAACAGAGATTGGCCAGGCTTGCACCATCTGAGATTTTCTGTGTAAGGTAGAGATATGCTGTTTGCCCCATAAACTCTCCTACCCATTACCTAATGTATATCTTCAATATTCAGCAACTTCCAGAAATAGCTGTGTATTTTCAGAAATTCTAGCACCATGGTCAAGTTAGCAGAGAACCAGGCTTGGAAATGCCCATCACTTTTACAACTAAACCTTCTTTCTCTAATTTCACTGTCAATACTATAAGCTCATCCAATCCCAGGTTCTCCATAATTTTGACAGTTTATAGTGTAACCAGGAGTGAATGTTACCATACCCACTCGATTTTTCAGAACTGGAGGAGCAAATGCATGATAGCTAAGAACTGTGAAAACATTCGATGCAGACTTAATTTGGCATCACCAGTTTGAGGCGTTAAGTGCATGTGTGGGCTCACCTACAGAAGTGGACTCCAGCTGCCTCATTAGCTGCATTCTGGAGCTCAGGATATGTATCTCTTCTGTCCTGATTCCTACACCCAAGTTATTTTTTATTTTATTTTTCTGTTTAAGGACTTAACAGTTTACATTTTCCTTCAGCTGCTTCTATTATTCCAGAAAGTAGACATTACCTTTTTTTGTCCTACAAATTCCAAACACAAGATAAATATAATCATGGGATTGAATGCCTGAATTTTTCTCCCATAAATAATTCCTAAATTCCACGTCCTTATCCTAAAGAGAGATAGGAGGATTTTCCTAGGTTTTTAGATGACTTTAGTCCCTAGCACAGTATTTTATACATAGTATACAATAATATGTTGGACTTATTTTCAACTGGGGACCCATTTCCCTTCATTACATTTTATGGGGGTGGAGTACGGAATGGGATCAAAAATAGTGGTGGGGGAGGGGAGTGCACTGGACTATGGTGATGGCACATGGGTGACTTGGTGATGGGAAACACACAGACGGGGATTACAATTGAGATGAAAAAAAATGTACAAAATGATGTAAAAATAAACTATTATATTATTAAAAAAGAAAAGTAAAGAAAAAAATATAAGCCTAAAAGGAAGAGGGAAGAAAGAGAAGAGTTCAGGACAAGAAGTGATATGATCAGTATGGAAAAGCTCAATGGGTCCACACTATTCTAGGGCCCAGAAAAACAAAAAGAGAACACTTGAAAGGATGAACAGTCAATTTGGCTTCATAGATGGCTTCAGGGAAACCCTTTTTAAATAAAACCCAATTTATATGAAACCAGTTATATATCAAACTGTTTCTCTTAGTCCTCTTCAAGGACTAAGAGTTAGCAGAAAAGAACAGAGTAGGCAGGGATAAAGTGTTTAGCTGAGTAAAAATATTAAATAGCCAGACTATCATTTGGCATAGTATCTATAACTTTTCCACCTGGATATGAATTATAACTTGATTTGAAACATAATGGGAACAGTAAAATAGTCTGTGAATTCTAAATGGTGAATGAAATGTGAAAAGCATGAATAAACAGATTTTCTAAGAGTGTGAAAATCTAGGCCATTATGTCACCATCTTAAAAATTCTCCTTTTTATGACTAGGGTTGACAACACAAACTGTGGAGATCTTGTGAGACAGCATGGACTCACTAGTCAGGTTAGGAATTTATTGCTTGAAAACCTATAACAAGGCACACGTGTATCTTGAAGGACTAGGATGGGGATATAAATGTTAGACACATAAAAGAGTCCAAGCAAGTGGACCAAACAGGGCTCCATTGGGCAGTAGGCTGAAGACTTGGCGTTAATGAAAGGAAGATGACCCCATGAGGAAGTATCCTGAAGTCACTGTCACAAGAATTATGTGAAATTCTGAATATGAATACAGACTTACTGACTTTATCTTGCAAGGGCAAATGCTTTTAATCTGTGGCATATTTTTAAGAAGATAAACTCTGATTTCTGCCAGACACAGAGCCAAAGGAAACTAGGAAGAGATTCACCAAAAGCATTTCTTTAATAAATAGCAAGTCTATTGTATGTGGTTTCTTAAATTAGCTATGAACTGAATTTCACCTTTGGCATTAAATAGAAATATTTGTTTTCACTATCCCATTGCTTTTGCGAATGCATAAAATATAAATAATGAGGCAATCTCTATTACAAAACCAATAAAATAACAACTTAGATCCAGAAGAACCAATTCCAGAGTGATGGAAATTACAAGTTTCAGGAGTTTACTAGATAACTGAGCCTAAGGATCTAAGTATGGATGGATGAAAATATGTACGCAGGAGCTTACTTGGAAAGCTGGTATAATTTTGTTGACCTGACATCTTCAATGCTGCCCTCTACTTAAGGATTGTTCATGTAGGTTGTTTCAACCACTGTCACCAGAAATAAGAAAGAACTACACTATGCACATACATGTACATGTACATCCTGTCCAAATAGAAGCTATCATGACAGAGAACCTTGGAAGAAATCCTACCTTGAGATAGGGGAGGGTTAATGAATAAAAGTAAAAAGATTCAGTGATAGTTCTGGGAATAGAACATTTGTAAATGATGTAAGTCACCCCCCTTGATATTTATTACCTATCAACTTCTATAGTTAAAACAAACAGGAAGCTTTTACAAAATCAATGAGTCATGTAATAGACTTTTGGAAAAGACACATATTTAATTCCACTCCACACCAACATCTTGTTTAAATGACCAAAAGGAATGTTATACTGTCATGAAAATTATTGTGGAAGACCTAGTGCAGTAACATAGAAAGATATACAAAATATAGTTAAACTAGTGAAGCATTTTTTAAAATAAATAAAATTATGCAAGTGTAATAAACATGAAAGTTAATAATTGCATATAATGCATATAATGTATCAATCAATAAGTAATAATAAATAATAAGTAAGTAATAAGTTACGTAGAAGACATATAACTATAGTAATCACACTGAAATTTGATACTTTCATTAAAAATTCTTCTATGTACATTTATTTTCAGTTTCAAAAGTAAATTAGAGAAGTTTTTATAAAACTTAGGCACTGAAAATTCATAAAAGAAGACATTTGTCTTTCCACCTATCTTTCCAACCTAACATTTACTTTCTAGATTTCAATTCAGGAAATGTTTGGATTATTTACATTTTACTCTTGTAAAAAAAAAAGATGCTAAAAATAGTAAATATATATAATTAAATTTCTATAAGAATTAGAACAATGGAAAATTCTGTCCCAAAGCAGAAACTTAAAAAAAATCTGTGTGTTACTAATAACACCAAACCAAAGATAATTTGGCCAAATGAAAATTCACTACATGTTAAGACAAAACTATCCTGGAAACTAACTGGGAAAAAATTGGACAAATCCCAATACATTCCCTAAGGCAAAAGTAATGGGTAGTGGGGAGGTCCTGTGAGGCAGGTGGCAGTGAGTGATGAGTGGTTATGCAGGCTACATCCTGCTGGGTGAACTTCCTTCTGATTTTCAGTTCAAACAGTCCAGCTGGACAAAACAGCCAGTCAGAGGGAAGGAATCACTTTGATGATAGTAAGGTGAAAAGATTTTTTGATCTAATTACTGATCATTTGCATTTCTCCTGTGAGTTGTCTAGAGAGAATTAAATATCCCTTTGACAATTAGCTTGGACATTGGCATCATCCCTATTTTGGCCAGCTATTCCCCCATTCCTTGAAAGCTGCTGGATCTCTGAGTGAGTTGAAGGAAACTGTAATCAACCTAAATGCCTCACTTGTCACCTCATCAAGATCGAAAAAACTCAAAAGGTATCCACAAGATCCTCAGTGGAATTTCAATTTCAAATACTGAACAAATGAAATTTCTCTCCCAAATCTCAGGAGGTAACATAAAACTGCTGAACACAGGAACCAAGTGTTATCAGAGATATCAGATTCCTCTTGAGGAAAAATCTTTCACTTATCAAAGTGATATTCTGTCTCCAAATTAAAACAAATCATCTTGATGTGGGGAATGCCTCACATGGTGCTAATCAAATATTCCACACACTTTCCAGGTTGAGGCAAACAATTGGTTTGGGCCAGTGAACAGAAGTGCTGTGTAAAATACTGAGGAGTCAGGGAAAGTTCTTTGTATTCTCTTTACTCTCTGTAGTCATTCCAGAAATAACATTTGTGGCAGAACCACAAAATGAAAGCTGTCTGGAATATCTTAATCTCTGCTGTGAAGAAGCCATACTGGAGAATGTCCTGAAGATACCAGGCCTCACTTGAGCAACAAGTCTTAAGTCCTTGAAATTTTGAAGTTCATATATTTGTAGCATAGCTTGACTATGAGTGTATAACAGGTCTCTGATTTTTTAATATTTTATAATATATTTAAGTTTCATAATTGTATATACATATAATTACTAAAATAAAAACCATAATAAGAAGAAATCAGGGAAAAAATAAAGAAAATTTATTTGCAGTTAGAGCAGTCACTAATTCCCAGGCAGGAGTAACAGAAGCAAATTCAGTCATATTTACATTAATTTTTTTCTAATTTTGAAGATAAAGAAAGCAAGGTCAAGGATGGCAACAATAAAAACCTAACTATAAACACAGTGCCTAGAGGAAAAATCAGTTTGGCATAAGAATTGTCCTCTGTATACTAAGTAGAACAATGTTTTGAGGTGTTGAGGAAAAGAAGAAAATACAAGAACATTATCTATAATCAGTATAAGAACAGAAACAGATTCTTAGACACATAAGACACAACTATAGTACATAGCTCTAATCTTTTTTGAAATTTTTGATATATAAGAATTTTAAGTTTTATCAAATATTATACACTTGTCCAAACCCATAGGATGTATAATACCAAGTTATACAGTTAATCAGAAAGTAAACTATAAATGCTGGGTAATTGTGATAGGTCAATGGAGTTTCATCTATTTTAGAAAAGCTATCACAATGGCAGGAAGTGTGGACCTTAGGGAAGACTATTCATAAATGGAGGCAGGTGTTACATAGAGAATCTTTATGCCTTTTCTTCAATTTTACTGTGAACCCAAAAGTTCTCTGGAAAGAAAATCAAGCATGGAAATACTAATGTTAGATAAAATAGAAAATATTTTCATTGAGTAGTTGACAGTTATAGTGTCCCAGGGAGAGAAGAAAGATACAAATGGCAGGGAAAAAGTAATAGTCAAAAACACTGAAAATTTGATGAGAATATAAATCTATACAGCAATGATTTCTGATAAACTTTAAGTTGGCTAAATCAAAAAGATCTATACAAAGTCACATTATAATCAAACTGTCAAAGTAAAGATATTGCTGAAATTAGCAAAGTGATTCATCATCTATAGAAGGTGCTCAATAAGAATGGCAGTCAATATCATATCAGAAATCACTTCCAGGAGGTGATGGAATATTGAAAATTTAAAAGAAAGTATCAACCAAGAACCTATATCCAACAAAACTATCTTTTAAAAATATAAAGGAGAAATCAAGACATTCCCAGATAAATAAAAAGCTAAAGGAATTTGTCACTGGTTGGCCTGCCTTGCAAAAAAATTCTCCAGGATGAGAGAAAGAGGACATTAGATAGTTAGTTGAAATCATATGAAGAAATAAAGACTCCAGTTCTAGTTTGTAATTAAAAGGCTTATGCACCATGACCAAGTGGGATTTGTACCAGGAATTCAAGGATGTTTCAACACCATTTCCACTGAAGATTAATCAGTGTAATATATCACATTAGTAGAACAAAAGAGAAGAAAAAACAAATGAGTGGCTCAATTGGCATAATAAGAGCATTTAATAAAATGCCTTTCATGATAAAACACTCAGCAAACCAAGATAAAAGGTAATGTCCTCCATACAATTAGAATAATTTATTGAAAAAAATACAAACTCATAGTTAACATACTCAATGATGTAAGAATGAAAGCGTTCCTCTAAGGTCAGAAACAAGACAGGAATGTGGGAAAGTTCTCCCATTTTAACCAGTGTTATTCAACTGTGTACTGAAAGTTTTAGCCAGAACAATTAAGCCAGAGAAAAAATAACAGTATCCAACTTAGCAAGTAAGAAGTGAAACTATTTCTATTTTCAGAAGACATGGTCATATATAAGAAGGTTCCCAAAAATTCATACAAACACATCCAAACAACTAGAGAAAGTAATGAAGAAATTCAGCAAAATTTCAGGGTACCGATTAACACACAAAAATATGTATTTGTGGCCCTCCTTGGTGGCGCAGCGGGTTAAAGCACTGCACTGAGAAGCTAAAGCCATTTCCTCATGAGTTCGATTCCCGCCTGCCCCGGAGGTGACCACATGGCGTGGCAGACCTCTCCTGACCCGCCCGCTGCTCCCCTCAGCAGTGTACTTCGTTGATCTGCCTGTTCTGCTCCCCGCTCTGTCTCTGGTGAATTCTCTCACCCTCCGCATCTCTGGCCTGTACCCCAGTTCTGTACAAATAAATAAATCTTTAAAAAAAAAAATATGTATTTGAAAGGAATATAGTTCAACAAAGAGAAAGTAAAATAGCGTATAAAAGAATAAAATTCCTATAAATAAAACTAAGACACAAATAAAAGACTTACACTGCAAAAGCTACAAATGTTGCTGATGAAAATTAAAGAAGACTTAAATAAAGGTATAATATTCCAAATTCATAGATTGTAAAACCTACGAACATATGATCCAAAGCAGTCTACAGATTTAATTTAATCCCTTTCAAAATGTCAGTTGTCTTCTTTTCATGAGTGTAAAAACCAGTCTTTAAATTCATTTGTAATTTGCAAAGAACACTGATAGCTAAAACTATATTGAAGGAAAAAGAACTGAAGAGTGCAGAGATATTTTTCAACAAAGGTGCCAAGACAGAGCAACAAAAGAAAAAAATAGGTAAATTGCACTTTATCATAAAGACTTTTTGTGCACAAGAAAAATTGTTTAACAAAAAAGAGAGAAAAACCAACCTACAGAATTAAATACTTAAAAATAAGAAAAAAGATGCCTGAGTCTAATACCCAGAACTCATAAGGAATTTTTAGAACTCAATAGTGAAATGACAAGCAACTCTATGAAAAACAAAAAAAAAAAATGAACAAGTGACCTGAATAAGCATTTCTGAAAAAAAAAATAATAATACAAATGGTCAAAGAACACATGAAAAGATTCTCATCACTGCTAATTACTAGGAAGATGTAAATCAAAATCACGAGTGACTACTTACATCCACTAGGATGTCATTTGGGGAGAAAAAAAAAAGAAAAATTTCAAAGGAAGATGTAGGAAATAGGATTCTCCTACATGGCTAGAGAGAAAATATAGTAGTTCAACGTTGTGAATGCTAGCTTGGCAGGCCGTCAAAAAGTTAAACATGATCCTGCAATCCCACTCTTAGGTATGTGTCCTATATCCCAAATACAAAAACAAAGTTCGTACACAAATGTTCATAGTATCACAATATATGCTATTCACAACAGTGTAAAATAAAAGCCAAAGGCAGAAACAACCAAATATCCACTAATAGATGAATAGATGTGCAAATTATTTTATTTGGCTATAAAAAGGATCAAATATAGATATATTCTCCAACATAAATACATCTCAAAAACATGATGTTAAACTGAAAGGAACCAGACACAAAAGGACACAAATTATATAACTGATTTCATATATATATATATGAAATATTCAGAACTGATGAAGCCATAAAAATAGTAATCAGATTTGTGATTGCCAGAATCTCATGGGGGTTTTGTGGGATTTTATTTTGGTGTGATGAAAATATTTTAGAATTAGATAGAAATGGTGATTGCGCACTAATGTGAGTAACTATCTGTCACTGAATGGTTGTGTTTTTAAATGGTTAAGTTTGGCATGTGAATTTAGACTGGCTTAAACATACAAACAAAACATCTCTATTAGCCAAGCAGCCTTCAGCCTATAACTCATATCTTCCACAAATTTTCCAGTATGTCACACATCCTCATTATTACAATTACATGGCTTCAGAAGTGATCAGTAGGTTGAAGGACTATCAAGGCTAGCGCATCATGGGAGATGAAAGTGAATTCACCTAGGTTCACTTATGGATGTTAATAAGGTAAAGCATTGATTGAGCTGATTTTTTTCCCCTCACTGAGACATGCGGAAAAACATAAATGTGCTCTCCGGGTTCTTTATTTGCTTTTTCTGTACTCAGGGGAGAGTTCTTGTTACATCAGATTTGAGGAGATAAAGCTAATAACGGAAAGGAAAATAAGGCTGACTAGAATAGATTTTTTTTTTAAAATAAGCCAATTCACCCCAAATTCTTAGGCATTCTCATTTCTGTTAGGTGAACAGCAGAGGAAAATGTGATATTAAAAAGATGAGGGAAAACATATATTTTTTTCATAGCCAGTGATCTCATTCTGGCCTGAAATGTTGCCTCAGCAGATCAAAGATAAACAACCAGGGAGGGAGAAGGAATGAGAGAGACAGAATAAAACAAGCTCTTCAAAGCTAGAAGCATCCTTCCCCCACCCTCTGAAGGCCAAAGTCTTCCATTTGGAATATCAGTGTTTTTAAAACTTCTGATAATTATGAATGTAAAAAGGAGAAAAGCGCTTTCTTCACAGTAGGGTGTCTTATCTGTGCTGACCTATCAGCTCCTTCAGATGGGGATGTGGGCCCCAATTCTCAGGATTTTAGAAAAGAATGTGTTAAAATGGGGCTGGGGTGGGTAAGAGGAAGCAGAGATGTGTGCGGATGGTTTAACATGCAAATGTCTCCATTTCTTTTAGGTGGAGGATCAAGGTTTGGCTATTTTCAACTTTTTTCCAGCCCCCCTTCCCATCCCAGTTTACTTTCAAGAGGACTGTAGAAGTGACAAGGGCTTTGTGCAGGGAATTCAGCTGAATGAAAGGGCCAAGGAGACCCAGTTGAGGGAACAAACTTTTGGGGGTCAGTGGGGTCAGCCCAGAATAAATGTGTGGTATTGTTGTTATTAAGGACATGCTCTCAGCAGGGTGTCCTGAGCCGGGCACACAACGTGCAGGCCTGTTTATTCAACACTGAAATACCTATGGAGGGGTGTTGCGGAGGAAAGGGAAACTCAGCAGCAAAGGCCTTCACCTTCCAAGATCAGAACATTCTCCCAGAGCACAAAGGCCTGCTTTTTTCTAATTACAGAGATGCAAGTGCTTGTGCATAACCCAAAATTAATTGATTAATTAACCGATGGATTAAAAGAAGAGCTTCTCTTAGCAAATTTTTCCCTTCCATTTTTACTCCCTCACTCTCTCGTTCTCTCACTTTCTTTTTCACCCTTCCACACATGGACAATCCAGGTCATTGAAATCCTAAGATAGAAACAGTTTCTTAACAGTGTTTGAAAACAGCTTTTGTTTTCATGGAAGAGGCTCAGGCCCTCTGTGGTTGCCTTCCAGAAAACATTTACCTACCTCAGAGGGGTATTTTTGTGAGGATTAAAAGAGAGAAAGTGCTTAACATGGTCTGAGCACACAGTTAGAGCTAAATAAATATTAGTAGTTGCTATATGTTTTGTTGTTATGTTTCTCAGTCGTGAAGAGGTCAGGGAGAGAGATTGGAGGCTGCGAGCAGAGGCTACTCCAGCCTAGGTAGAAATCTAATTAGAGAGCAAGGGGGTGGGAGTGGCTGAGATCACCCATGAAAATATAATCCTTTAGGTAATGGAAACACATAGAGGCAGCATTTCCAAAACCAGAGTTAGAGAATGTCTTCAAAGATTAGATTATGGAATGAATTTATCCATAAGGTCTGCCATTCTGAATATTTAAAAAGTCATATGATTTGCCTACATCTGTTTTGAAGCAACAAAATGTACATAGGTGAAATATTGGCAAACTCCAATGTTAAATTATATTTTATGAACTGTTGAAATCTTAGGGCATCAGAGAAGGAGAGGGGCAAGATGAACATGAGAGCACCATACCCAAGCAAGTAGGAGCAAAATAGAGATGTAATGTCAATATGAATTCAATGAAAGGAGCGGTTACCAGTGGCACCCTGGTCTTGAAGTAAAACCATAAGGAGGAGGTTCTGAATAGGGGTAATTAGATAGACAAGACAGAATTGGGTAATACTTAACGAGATTTAGTATTGAATATAAGTTTAAGAAAGCAAGGTTTGGGGAAATTAGATTTGGGACTAGAGTACATAATAGTTTAGCAAGTTGAAAATGTTATGGCCATGGCCTTCCCTGGTGGCACAAGGGGTTAAAGGACATCACTCTGAAGCTATCCACAACCACTGCAGCATGAGTTTAATCCCCAGCCAAGGAGGTGACCCACATGGTGCAGCAGGCCTCTCTTGTCTCACCTGCTGCTTACCTCAGCAGTGTATTTCTGTAGATCTGCCTTCTGCTCCCCCCATCTCTGACTTGTATCCCAGTTCTTGTATGCATAGATAAATAAATCTTTTTTAAAAAATGGTTATGGCAATAACCAAGGTATAAGGCAGTTGTAATGGGGTGATGGCAGTGGTCTGTGTGTGAATATGTGTATTTATGAGCTAGAGAAATGAGTGTTGGAGAAAGAAGTTAAACCCAGTGAAATTTCAAGGAAATAGAATGAGATTGCTTGAAACTGGGAGTTGGAAGGAAAAGGAGGAGTCTAGACAACTCTAAGTTTGCTACCAAAAGAAACTGTAGACTGGAAGAAAAGTGGAATTTGGGGACATTTCCCATATTGAAGATGAGATGAAAGTTAATTTAATTCATGGAATTAGGGGTCAGGTGGAATTAAATATTGAGTGGTTGGTATTGTGTAGAAGGGAAATTGCATATTAGAGGAAGGAAAAATATCAAGATGTGGAAAATGGTAATAAAATAAACTGTTGACAAATTAGCAGGAACAGTATAGGTTATTAATAGTCTTCATAGAACTGTCAAAATAGAGGAGAAGGCTGCAAAAAAAAATTCCATTTTGTGACGTTGAGAGCAAGAATATTGGAAGCTGTTGGAATAGAAACATTTGACCCCAGGCTTCTTCCCACCAGCCCCTCCTCCTTCTTCACTTTGGGATACTCTTGCAATATGGCCCCACTCTCTGTGATGAAAAGACCTATGAGCCTATGTGGGAAATGTCCTTAGACCAGTAATTGTCCAACTTGTTCTACCTGAGGGGGAGAAGAAGGGATAGTGATAGAAAAATTGCACCACATACTAAAGGTAAGATTATTCGGAGGATTTGAGTTTTCAAGAAAGGGAAAGTGGGTCTAACTTGTCAGACCTAAGATAGGCTTAAAAGGAATCATTATATTTCCTGTGAACTTCACTTATGGCTACTCTAAATAATAAACTCATATAAGTTTGTATGTTAGGCCTCATTTGAAGCTATCCCTCCATGGGAAAAACCCTAGGGTGGGGGTGAACAAATTAAGTCAGAGGACTATATTTGGAAGGACTATGGGGGAGCTAAATCAGAAGCTCAGTTTGATGCCCCCATGACTGCAAGCAAGTGGAATCCAACATTATATCTCTAGAGACGAGCAAAGGACACAGCACATAGAAGGAGATGAACAAGGAAAGGCAGGAAATTTAAAATTGGGACATTCATTCCAAAATGAGCCCTACAAAGGGGATGGCTGGGCTGCCTTTTCTGGGACAACATGTGCAGTCAGCTGTGCTAAGGAATGATTTTAGTACATCCATATGACTGACACAGACCCCAGAGTTCTCTACAAACTGTTTGCAGAAAGACTGTTCCTGGGTTCCTTCCCTTGGCTAGTGGGCATGAATAGGTGAGCAGGGTGTGGAAGGATGAGAGTACAAGGTAGATGGTGCATTAGGATCTGGGGAGGTATTCCCATTGCAGCCTCTGTCTAGAATACTGGGTCAAACAAACAAGGAGCCAGCATCATGAAGAAAAAAATCCTGGACCTTATGTACCTTATCCTCAAGGGCCCCTCTATAATTCCCTTACCTTGCATCAATTTGTTCGTTTATTTAGCAGACTTGAGTTGCCAGTATAAGTTAGATGTGGAAGGCTGCTGTTAAGAGACACAAAAGACAGGTTATGTGGCAAAGGCACTGAATAAAAATTATAAGGTGGTATGGGGGGCTCATGATACAGGCAGACATCACAGTTACCCACTCTCTTGTTCTCCCCATTTTTATCGCTGCATTTTAAAAATGTTGAGGTGGTGATGTCTGTTCACCTGTCAGTGGGACAGAAGAACTAGGGAATGACAGATCTGCTGTGGGTTCTCTTCTGAGAAATAGGGAAGGCAAAAGATCATGGCATTAAAATTCCTCATTCTGAATGATCTCCCTTTGCTAAAAACCCAGAAAGAAAAGCAGCATCACAGTTTGCAGGGTAACATTCTGCTAACAATACAGCTGCTGGACCTCCACCACATTCTGGCAAGACTGTCCAGCCAAGTCCATGGTTAATGATGCCATTGCAAGCAAGATGAGACCTCTATTGAAGGAGCCTTGGCTTTGACAAAAGCCCCAGCTAAGTATAAGCTGGCCAGAGGGAAGACCCACTGCAGAGTGTCCCAAATATCCCTCACATGTATGAACAGAGAATCCGAAAAGAACACTAATCCACAATAGCGGTGGGAGCAGAATCCAGTGAGAGAGAAGCAGTACTATCACATGGTGAGGTGTGAGGTTATTTCCTCACTGTACACAGAAAGCCCATAGCTCCAGGGCCATTTTTCTTCATCATTTTTCAGATGCATAAATCTATTATGCTGAACAATTTTCATAAAGCTCAGCATGGGGCCCTCCCTGGTGGCACAACAGGTTAAAGCACAGCACTCTGATGCTAAAAGCAGCCACTTCACAATTTCGATCCCCAGCCAGGAAGGTGATCCACATGGTGTGGCATAAATAAATTAATCTTTAAAAGAAAAATAATACTTTTATGTATACAGAACTGGGGTACAGGCCAGAGGTGCAGGGACAGTGAGAGGATTCACCAGAGACAGAGTGGGGAGCAGAACAGGCCGACTGACAAGTACACTGCTGAGGGCAGCAGCAGGCTGGCCAGGAGAGGTCTGCTGTGCCATGTGGGTCACCTCTGGGGCAGGGATCGAATTCATGCTGAAGTGGCTTTAATTTCTTAGTGCTGTGTTTTAACCCTCTGAGCCACCAGGGAGGGCCAATAAATAAATAAATCTCAAGAAAAGAAAAACTCAACATGGCCTTAGATCCAGGCAATGACAATCATTTCCCAGATCTGGAAACTCATGGGAGACATGGTAGCATTCAGCTTCTCCATTTGTCATCAGTTGCTGAACTTCATCAAGGAAGATTTGTTTATTTCAAGAGGAACTTAGGGGCACCGCACGCCCTGAGTTCCCTCATTTGGAGAAAAGACTGCTTGCTGACTTTAATTTATTTTCCCTGGCTGGTCATTTGTTACACCATCGCTACTTGTATTTACTCTTGACAAGTAGGTAGAGTATAGCTGGATGACACACCCTTCTCTTGGACTTGAAAACCTTATTTCTTACTGTCTCAAATTCTATTTGTGGGGATGCTTCAGGCCAGCTTTACAGATAGTGTTAAATTTTCCTAGATACATTTTACTTCTAGATAGTTGTATTTTTCCTTTAGCACTGAGTTTCATTAGCACCATCTGAGCATCCAATGTTGATTGCCTATGTCCATTTTTCCCTTAAAGTGGTTTCTTCAAGAGCAGACTAAATTATTTAGATAAATATCCATCCTCTATTTGCACACCAGTCTTTCTCCTTAACCTCTTCCTGACTGAAGATTTACATCTATTTTCACTTCCATTGCTTGGGCTACGCACTTCAAGAGCAATAGTTATCCCCTTTAAACTCATGTGTGAGAGGGGTACTTCACAGTTTTCACGTTTTTGCCAATATCAAGGACCTCTCTCACAGGGAGTCAATAATTAGAAGGATCTCTCATAAGAACTCTTACAGAATCTTACAGAAAACACAGGGGGTGATTAACTGCCTGGAGGTGCTCAGGAGGCTGATTTGTGCTGCATAGAAAGTGCAATGGAAGAAAGAGCTTTATGAAGGAGCAAACTTTTTTTTTTTATCAGTGGGAATATTGAAGAACAGACAGGCTGACCACTTTTCTGTGACCTTCCAATTGAACTAAGTGGTCACAAGGATCCCCTCCAGTCCTGAAATCCTAAAGGGAATTGCACATGGGGGGGGGAGGGGGGAGGCAGCACAGCATGATTGTCTTTGTAGAGGGCGGATAGCAGGGCTGGTGTGTAAGTAATCCATCTGCCTTCCTCTCTGTCGAGGCTGCCCCACAGTGGAGTGTTTTATTCTGAATCTGGATCTCATGATTGATACCAGAAATAAGGCAAAGAACAGAAGGGCCTGGGCCAGTCACACAGCAAAATCCTTTTTTTTTTTTTTTTTTTTGTTACTTCTGCTAACGATGAGATAGTTTTCTAGCAACTCAAAAAAAAAAAATGCAGACAATGGAAATTATGGAATATTTTCTCTTTATTTTTTTTCCTCCCATGGGTTTTCTAAACTGTAAGATACCTAAAAGAACAAAACAGTACTGACCTTGTCTATTACTTATCACCAGCCTCCAGCATTGGACTTGGCTCCCAATCTCAATAACTGTTATTTGCTAAATAATTAAACAAATAGAAGGATTGAAAAAGTTGAACTGATAAGTGTTCAAATTCGATTTTTTTCCCCTTGCATATCTCCTATCACCACAAAGCCTAAACCACCAACCCTTCTGACCAGCACGGAAACTGTAGTCTGTTTGACTTGTGTGTTCTGTCTGTTTTGCACTAGTAGTTCTCTACGCTGAGAACCCTTGACTTCATGGAAGTCCCTAAAGACACAGCGTTGTAGAAAGAGATGCTCTGGGAGCCATAGCCAGGCAACATGGGAAGAGATTAAACGCTTGAATGGCATGAGTGCACGAGGTCCATGTTGGAATTGTGGCTTTATCATCTAAGTGGTGTTTAATATGCACCTTAAATTTCTCTGAGGTTTAGAGTTACCTACAAAATGGTGAACTAATGTTTCATAGGATTATTGAGACATTTAGGTAAAATCAGCGGCAGGAAACATTTAGAATGGCATGAAAACAAATAGATTATTAGTGAACTTAACATACCCCTTGCCTTATCCTCCTCTTACCCACAACCTCCAGTTCTATCTACCCTTGGTAAGGGGAGGAGAGGGAATGACAGTTATCTTGATGACTAGAGATGTGCAATAGAATTTATTCTTCTAAAACTGTTCCCTGACACCTAATTTAGCCATGCTTTATTGAACCTTTCCTCCCCAAAACCTAATTTGGATCCTGGTTGCCTGAGTCTTAAACAAACCATGGACCTCTTGAGTATCCCATGACATTCCCATTAGACTAATTGTTTAAGTTGTGTTTGCTCATTCCCTTACATCAATTTCCAGAATCCAAAGTCTCTGAAGCCCAGTATCCAACACATTCTCCACAACATGTCTATGCCCTCAATGTGATTTCCTGATCAATGTATTAATGGGTGAGCTTGGGTAGGGTTAGCAGGATATGTGCCCTTCTCTTAGGTCATTGAAGGAACTCGGTCAAAGCCTTTGCATCTTCAAGCACTGATTTTCTCATTGTACACTAACCACCATGTACTAAATGATCTCCAAAGTCTCTGCTCATAGTCTGAGGGTGTATGATGCCATGACATCTGGTGTAAGCTCATATGGACACGTTAAAGAAAATTAAATACATTTGATCTCTTCATATACAAGGCCTTATAAATAGCTGAGAAAGCCACATGACAGTGGCTTAATTGTTAGAGATGAATGAGCTAAACACCATGTCAGGATTAACAACATCCTGCATATAATTCATTCCAATACTTGATGTACAGGAAAAACCTTGTTTTCTTCTCTCATACATCCTCCCCACCCCCAGTCCCCACCACCACCTCTAAGTCTTTCAGGGAGGCATTCTCATTTCCACAATATAAGACACATGTAAAATAACGAGAAAATGGGTTTGCACATTCTGCTACTAATTGGCAACTCAAAAGTGAAGGATAATAAAATGCCTGGACCCATTGGGAAACTTCTGAGACTATTGGTGATGGTTAGGTGCCCTCTACTGGTAAATGCAACAGGAGCAGGAACAGGACAATAACTTTTTATACTGGGACGCTACTTCCTAAGGGGACCTAGGAAGCAGGTCTTTGTCTTCAGGGATTTCCTAGTGGAAAACATACTTCATTCAGGAGAAAGCCCTTCATGCCTTTTCAGATCTCAGAAGTTGGATTACAAAATTTCTAATTACAAGTGAACACAGAGCACCTTAGGTTCAGAGACAGGAAATACTGTTTATAGACATGTTTCAGATAGAATGTGAACATCTAGTGAAAATGAAGGCCTATTAAAATTTAAGAATATTCATTTGTAAGTTACAGTCTTTGGAGTCATAATTGGAACCCATCCTTGACTCAATGAACAGGAGAACAGTTAACCACCTGATTTGTGGTTTTGAACTGAGCCTGAATTGTGGTACTCACTCGGTGGTATAAATGGGCAGAGAATTCAGTCACCCCTGGATTTAATCCCATTTTCTGACCTTTCTTGGAGAAGTGACTTAAAATTCCTGACTTTCTTTTAGATGATACTCTTAAGTATTTTAACACAGTAGTAACTATTCAGATCCACTAAATTCACGCATCAAAATCATGACACCCATTCAGGAGAGATACAAGTGAAATGTCAAGACTACAGTGGGGATTATAGTGAATTTGTTCATTTCATCATTTGTAATTATTGGTGGTCTCTCATTGGGAACTGCACTGAGTATCTAGACTGAACAAAAGAGAAGATGTATGGACAAAGAAATAAGGTGGAAATGTGGTAGTGATGTATAAAATCATGGAGGCTATAAAAAGGAAATCACTTTCAATTCTGAGGATTAGGGAGAGGCATTTATTCAGTACCCGAGTACCAATCCTTGACTGTGTGGCAAAATAAGATTCAGAGTATTTTAGTAATCCTGTTAGAGAGGTTGGGAGTTAGTACTAGTAACTATATATTTAAAGATCCAAAGACAAATAAGACAATTATGAGCTCATATTACAAAAAAAAAAAAAAAACACCATTGTACAAGAAGGAAAATATATTCAAAGTATACAACTTGGCTCAGCAATGACTAATAACTACATTTTTATATTAACATAAGCTCAAAATAGTGACTTAGCCAAAAAGTATGATTTCTCTATCCTGGGGATAGAACAAAAAAGTATGATTTCTCTATCCTGGGGATAGAACAAAGCCATAAGAGACTTGGGTGCATAACAGAACTGAATGTTCATTTTCAACAAAAAAAGTTAATTGAAATTGTCTACAATTATGATTTGAAGAACTGGGACCATATAAATGTGATATTTGGTAATATAGAGGTGTAGATGAGAATTAGGAATTAAAGTGTTTTATTTGAATAAAAGGCCAAGGAAAGGGTGGGAATGGGGAGTGCTGATTTTTATTATGACATCTGCAACAATCTACCTCTTTAAACCATGTATGTCTATCAAACTGAATGAAATTTTAATTTAGGAGACGCTATTTGGGGGGTGCACACTTATTTGGGTTTTTGGGTTTTGCCTGTCCATATTTGCACACTTATTCTGGTAATACAGTCTTCATTTCCTCAAAATGTTTTAATCAGCTACTTTTAAACCATTGTTCCTATGAAAGATTACATTTTCTCACAACTCACATCCCCTGGCTGCAAATGATTGGTTCAGATTTGGGAGAAGAAAGGAGAGAAGACAAGAGAAAGAGAGAGCGAGAGAAACAAAATGGCACACAGGACGGAGAATGGAAGAAGTTAGAGCAGTGCTGGTCCATTGATTCCTGAGGACCGACTTCTTTTCATTTCTAGAAATTCGCCTATAAATTTTATTGTAAATTTATAAAATGTAGACTTTTTTTTCTGCATTTCTGTGGGGTTGCTTTCTTTTCTGCAAAGGACAGTGACTGCACCCCTCATCTAATATGGTGTGTGAGTAACAGTCCCTGTGAGGAGCCTCAACAGTTCTCAGGGGACTCCTCTGGTGGCACAGAGGGGTTTTCCTGTGACTAGTAGACCATTTTGTGCCAGACTGGGATCAATCCTTGAATTACAAGGCAGGTAAAGATGAACTGAGAAAAAACTTCCTATGTAAGAAGGAGATGCTGGGAGGCAGAGAGCACTCCTGGATGCATTAGCATCCCCAGATCAGTGCAGACCAGACTGCAATGAGTATTGTAGCCCATGCCTCCTGTCTACCTCACCAGTGGTCTACCTAAAGTCTACTTGGAGATTAAATCACCACAAGCACTGGGCAGAAAGAGATCGGGATAACTTGTTATGGTGTGAAGCATTCAAAAAGAAAGAACCCAGCTCAGAAGAGGAATGGGTGGTAGAGAATAGAAAGAGCCAGGTATTGCAGATTCTATTACTTCATGAGACCCTGATATCACAGTAGAGTGAAAGGTGACAAATCTCATCCAATGGTGAGAACCTGCTAGAAATTACATTTTGAGGAACAAAAGCCAAATAAAGAAGAGAGACATAATTAATACTGCCAAAGAAGTTAAACCCATGCACAGATGCAGAAGGAAGTTTCCAAGTGGAAATGATGAGTGAACAAATCACAAATATGGAAGGTCACAGGGAAGAGCAAAGGTAGAAAAGCACAAGTAGTTCTCAAAGAAGAAATACAAATCCACACACAATACTTCAATGTTACAAAATTATCTCTAGAAAGATTACAAGTTCCCGTGTTACCCTAGGCAAGACAATATGACTGTCTTCAATTACTGTGGAGTAATATTTAAATTTAAAGGACTAACAGATCTTAAAAGAACTTCAACCAAAGTAAAAGGCAATGTAAGAAAGAGAAAAGAATTCAGACTGGCCTGTAACTTCTCCTCCACAGCACTAATACAACAAGACCTGGACAACCACCTACAGAGTCTCAACAAAAGCTATTGAGATACAAATCATCTTTTTTATAAATGGAGGCAATAGGAAGATATTTTTATTACACAAATGCTTGAATAAAGACCCATGAAAAACAAATATTTGGAGGTTATCTCCAACCAACTGGGGACACTACAATTCACAAACTAAGAAATGGAAACACAAATCAGTAATATGATGGGGGTGAGAACAAAAGAAAAATGGCCCATAGTTACGCAGTTCTCGCCAGAATAAACTTAAATGTAGTTGTAAAAATTAATCTAAAATCAAAACATCTGTTCCCCTTAAAATAATGTAAAATTCATGATTTCATGAAAAAAAAATCGAAGTTTAAAATGTCAGCTTATCTTAACAAAGACTGAGAAAGGCAAGCGAAAGGGAACACAGAGATTTGTGTACTCAAAAGATTGTTTCCTTCTTGACTCTGAGAATTAGCTCATGTAAAGCAAAAGAGGGCTTTTGAAATATTAAAAGATAAACATCAAAGAAAGTAAAAGCAAAGAAAACATGGTTCACAGAGCAAACAGTGGTAACAAATGAAACAGCATAAAACAATATTTAAAAGTATAAAATTCTCTGTCAGAACATGAAATGGGCCTTTTGTACCAGCAAACGTGACGTGCTCTTAAAAGGCAAAGACTCTCAAGTTATCTCCCTCAAACGCAGCCAATGTGTGTCTGTAAGAGACTACTCGAAACAAAGCTGTGCAGAATGTTAAGAGAATATTGGACAAAGAAACATTGGGCAAAATCAAACAAAAGGGAGAAATAGTGTGAGAATAAATATCAGACTTTCAGCGCAAACTTCCAAACCAAATTTCAACCCAAACACACTGGAGGTAACAAAAGTTCACTCTGTTTGGTACAAACATTTATATGATTAATAAAGTAGCAAGGCAAATTCAACAAAACTTCTAAGAAATGATTACACAGGTATCACTGGAAATATGAACATGTCTCTAGTCACAACAAATCAAACAAGCAGAAATGAAGTGACATAGTGAGACATGGTTCATTCACTAAGATACCACAAACACTTCTTCCAAATGAACAATTAAACTTAATATTCAACATCCATATGCTACTTTTTTTTAAAGATTTATTTATGTATTCATACAGAACTGGGGTACAGGCCAGAGATGCGGAGGGTGAGAGGATTCACCAGGGACAGAGTGAGGAGCAGAA
>NW_004567118.1:23713964-23788243 GCF_000260355.1 Condylura cristata | reverse complement strand
GACATCCCGTGGATAGGTGTTCTATTTCAGTATTAGTAGCAACCCCTACAGTCCACCCCTTTCACCTCTCTACTCCGTGTTTCTGACCCTTAACTTCTCTCCATCTGGATACAGCTTCTCCAGGACTGTGATGAGTCTGGGGACACATGTAAGAACAGCATGAATTATATTCTCTGCTCTTGGACTTGATCTCAAGGCCTCAGCTGATCTTATCCTTTTCTCTAGTTCCCATGTATAGGTATAAATAAGAATGGGGGGCCATTCCCCTCTCTGATGACCTCCTTGATTGTCTTATTTAGTAGCAATTCTATCTTCTTGTAGTGATTAGTACACATCAGTATCTCAACAGCTACAGGTCTACTGGCATGTGGAATCCACAGTGACTTTGTGGTAGCTGTAGCTTTAAAGTTGGTGGGAGTTGTAGTGTCTCACTACAAGTGCAGTAAGCCTTCCAGAAGCCAGGACCTCAAGACTCACAGACTCAGGAGCAAGAAGCAGAAATTCTCCCAAAAGCTCCCTGGGAATGATAATGACAGAGAGTGCTCCTCCTTCAGCTACTTGGTTCCTGGACCCACATGTTCTATTAGAGACCCAGCACCAACAAGGTACCACCCTTAAAGGGTGTGCTCTGAAGCCTCAGCTATAATTTCAAAAGACCATTCTACTATGGTCAGGCTGACAGCTTCTGAATAATATGGCATATGTCAAGCCTAGAATATCTCCTGCCAGATGACCACTGGCATGCCTCCTTTGTCCATCTGTAGATTGAAGAGATGCTATACAAGATTCCACAATAGATCAACCCTCCTGTGAGCCAGTGAAGTAATGAATTGACTGAGGGATTATAGATAAGAAATATAGATCATGACCCCTCCTGGGTCATGACGCAAAGGGTTATGACCCAGCACTGCAAGCTAGCTGCAGCCACTTCAGTATGAGTTCAATCCCCACCCCAGAGGTGATCCACACGGCACAGCAGACCTCTCCTGACCCACTCACTGCTCCCCTCAGCAGTGTACTTCATCAATCTGCCTGTTCTGCTCCCCACTCTGTCTCTGGTAAAGCCTCTTGCCACCCCTCCACCTCTGGCCTGTACCTCCATTCTGTATGTATAAATAAATAAATCTTTTTTTTTTTTTTTAAAAGAAAGAAATGTAGATTGTTACCCAGAATACATGCCATTCCTGGTTAAGGTGAATTGCTTTTTCCAGAGTACAAATACTCCAATATAATTAAAAGATCAACAATATCTTGTTGTTCTTAATCAGTAGGAAAGGACCATGTAAGTACTTAGCTTTGGTGTCTTCTTCTGGTAGTTTGTACAGTTAGCATAGAAGTCCAATGTGATATGTCTTACTATTAGTAAGGAACCAGTGTGATGGCCATGCATAGCCACCATTTACATTATCATAGCAACCCCATTCATGAGCTGATTATCTAAACAATGATCTAACCTTCAGTTAGGTGTTTACTGACTCTTCTTCAGTGGATGTTCTGTGGTGGGAATGAGATACAAAACCATCACACTTGATGCTCACTCACACCTATCCTTCCATGTGCCTCTTTTTGTCTCCTTTTGTCTGTCCTCTTCCAACTTTGCTTCTTCCAGGCCACTGCCCAGGTGTTATACCACTTGTCATTGACCATGAGCACATATATTTATTCTAACCTCAGACCAATAATCTTTCCACACAAGGTGAAAACCTGAGTTCTCCCTGAAACTCTGCCCACTGGGAGATTTATTCTCACTTCAGTTTTCCAGGGACACCCCTGACCAGGGCTACAGAATTTCATTTTCAATTCACACAAACCTACTGTGCTTATCACTGCTTATTTGCTTATTCACACAAACCTGCTTATCCCATTTATATATCAAGCAGAGTTTACCTCCTTTGCCGCTAGACATAGAGAATGATCCATGAGGTTAAAGGTGTGAGCTCAGAGAAAGGTATCATTACACTGGAGGAAGGTTACATGAGTTTCTGATTCTTAGGTGACCTGTGCTCTCTGAACCTGTTCTACCTCAATTTAGAATGCACCATTTCTATCTTGCAATGAACTCCCAAACCTTAAAACTTGAGAGATCTGACAAGACTCAGCTCATAGTTTCAAGGTCTGGTTCCATGGCTTTTTGACATCCCGTGGATAGGTGTTCTATTTCAGTATTATATGTTCAGAGATCAAGGGTGTACGTGTGTGTACATGCACATATGTATGTGTGAATTGGTATGTGTGCATGTATGTGTTCATGGGATGTAGTTCTGTGTTGCAGATGGTATGAATTTACTCAAGAGCTCTAGCACAGCAGCTGCAATTGGTTGGACTATTGGTACAGTTGATACTTTTGGTTAAGTTTAAAGTGCTACCCCATTTCCATGATCCCTATGAGTTACTCTTGGAGCTCTTGTTAAAAACTTCACAAATCATCTGAGTGGCAGGACTGCTTATACTACAGCTTGAATCTATTTCAGAGCCTCTTCCTGCTCTGGACCCTCTTGTAACTGTCAGTATTGAACATCACCAAAAAAGTGGGTCAGAGAAGTCTTCCCAAGTTTGCAGTTTGATGCAGCTAAAACCTGAAGGTGCCAACTAAGGTCTGTACTGCTTCTTTATTCAAGGAGGGGCAATATCCCATCTTTTACTTCAGAAGGATAACTCATTTACCCCAGAACACTGGACTTCTAAATATTTAATATATCATGCTTTTTAAAAAACTTATTTATTTATTTATGCATACAGAACTGGGGTACAAGCCAGAGATGCAGGGGCAGTGAGAAGATTCACCAGAGACAGAGCGGGAAGCAGAACAGGCAGATTGACGAAGTACACTGCTGAAGGGAGGAGCAGGCGGGTCAGGAGAGGTCTGTCATGCCATGTGGGTCACCTCCGGGGCAGGAACCAAACTCATGCTGAAGTGGCTTTAGCTTCTTAGCGCTGTGCTTCAACCCACTGCACCACCAGGAGAGCCTATATATCATGCTTTTAAAACTTTATAAAATTGAACTCCCCCTTTCTAGAAAGCATGTGTCTTCCCACTTCTTACTCACCATGTCCAGCTTATGTAATGTCAGCAGTATGGGTTATTATGGTGCTCTACAGAATGTCCAGATGGCCCAGATCCTTTCAGCAATATAGTGACAGAGAGAAGGAGAATTAGCATATCTCTGGGGCAAGACCATGAATGTATACTGCTATTCATCCCATATGAATGCAAATTGCTCCTGTCTTCCTATTTGATGGGTATTGAAAAGAGTGCATTTGCCAGATCAATAGCTTCATGCCACTTACCAGGGTCTCTAATAAAGATACCACCTCTAGCATAGCAGCTGCAGTTGGTTGGACTATTGGTACAGCTGATGCCATTGGTTAAGTTTAAAGTGCTACCATGATCCCTCTGGTTTTCATAGAACCACCACCCCTGCATTATTTAAATCATGGAGAGTAACACAATTTGCCATTTCTCCCAATGCATTATTTAAATCATGGAGAGTAACACAATTTGCCATTTCTCCCATGTACTGCTGTGGCTTGATGAAAGAGCCTCAGCGATGTCCATCTTGCCTGTGTTAGTATAATATTCTGAGTTTATAGGACAAGAAACAAAGCTAAGGATTTTGCCAGCATCTTAATATGTTAATTTCTATTACATATTCAGGAACAGGAAAAAAATGGCTGATGGGTCTACCTGAATCCAGCAGTCACCAGGAGATTCCCATTTATTACACAAGTCCCTTATCCCCTTGTTCTGTGAGGGACCAGGATGGTTACTGTGGGTCCTTGGTTTCAGTGCTAACTTGGAAATTACATCCAGCAAACCTCAAATGGTGTGGGTATTACTTCTCCCCCAGTGTGTTGTAACTTCAGCAAAAGCCAGTGATCCCTTAGTGAAGAACTAGGGGAATCAATACCGTGAATTATTTTTATCATGATATTAGACAGTCTTAGTTTATTGGACTCTGACTTCTTCAGTTAATGGATTCTGTTACTGAGACCTAACTTAGGTCTGGAAACCAGGGAAGAGACAATGACATTTCCTTTGAGGCAACTGACACAGGTCTTCTGTTTTTTTATTCTTGGTGTCTTGTGTTTGTATTTATTACATCTTGATTAGCTCTCCCTTAGGAATGCCATGATGTCAGGAATACCACTCTCTCCTGAATTGATATTCCTTCCTGGCTGCCATTTTGGTGATAGGGTCCTAGTTGTTCTTGTTGTCTCATTTCTGGTTTTTGTTATTTTAGAAGCCAATTATCTCCATGGCTACCAGGGAGCTAGATCGCTGAGAGCATGCATCCCTGTCATTAGCTCCTGTCTCCAGAAGGCAGCCACCACTGAGATCTTCAGCAATCCCAGTTCCATGGAGCTGGGCATTTCTTATTACCTGAGTAAGTGGCTTGTTCTCCAGGCCTTCCTGAGCAGCATAGTCAGAGCCATCAATTTATTTTCTGGTCTTACTTAGCAGATCCATTCTAACACGCCCACTTCTCTAAGCCTTTGACCCCTAAAGTGGCAGACTACTTTACTTAAAGTAAGGCATCATTTTTTCCAAGCTTGCAAGAGTCATCAGAGCAGTGTATTAAAACTTGCCCCCAGTGCCTGAAAAATTATCCTTTATTTAGCTTTCTATCCTTCCTCTCTTAATCCAACACTTTCAAGATTTACTACCAAGCATATCTCCCAGTTCCTGCCAGTAATGCATAGCTAGGTCCTAAAACAATTTTACTACTTTAGAATGCTAGCACTTCCTCAACTAGGACATAGTGAGATTACACCTTAGTTATTGGTCTGGTTGGCAGAATGGGAAATTGAGGCACATTCTGAGGTAAGCCAGCATTATCTGTTGTCTCACTGAGGCGAGGTGTCCTCCACTGAGTCTTCAGGCAAAAGGGTGTGAGGGGCTGGGCAAGGAAGAGGACATGGTCCTTTGACATGAAGGAGCAACCGACTCCACAAACAGAGGATGCAAAGATGTCCACCTAGAGATGCCCCCCCCCAGTCTCAGTGACCCACTCTGTCCCCATCAAGGACCTGACTTCAGTGCACAGGCCTGCTGGGGCTGAGACTTCAAACATTTTCTGAAACTCTACCATTCTAATAAATATGTGCTGGGTCTGATTCTCGGGATGACCAAGCCTCCAAACACAAGAAGCAACAGTGTCTTGAGATGATATCAAAAGTTCTCCCATTTTCTCTCCTCAAAGCAGAAGTGATACTGGTATTGTATCGAATCTCCCCCAGGTGATTTGGCCCAGTTGATTCAGATGCTCCAGGAAGGTTGAAGACCACTGACTGGAGAATCTCTATGTGTGGACATTTTGTGCTCCAACATGTCAGGTTTAAGAGGGCTTGGACATATATACTGTGGGCTCCATCCCCAAACTAAGGACAAAAGAAAATTCACCCTCTAAATTTGTCTTATGTCTAAACTTTCAACAGAATGTTTACAATTTGAGTACACAGCTGCGTGAAAGGGGAAAAAAATCTGTGCAATCAGTTGAAGACTAAAACTACTTTGTTTTGAGCTGAAGGCTGGTGGGAACCATGAATATCTTATATTCTTAGCCATGTGATACTTTATTCAAAGGTGCTCTGTTAACATCAAGGCTGAAATTTGCAGTTGAAATCCTATTTCAAAATGATGACCAATGACATCCTGTTCCCCATGATGCTGGCATTTCTGATAAATTTTTAGTTCTCTGATTCAAATTCTCCTTGAAAATACTGTCACTTGTCTGTTGATAGAAACTAGAGCCACATGCTCTTCAGGCATCACTCTGACTCCCCACCAGTCCAATGTTTGAGTGTTTCTTGGGTGAAAGGGGATCTTCATCTCCACCCATCATCTCCTCAATTCTGTGGAACAGCTGTTCTGCTTGAGTTAGCTGGAGAGATGAGGGTTTTAAGCTAACAGCTTGAGTTATCACAGTCATTTAAGGCAAAGTACTGCTAATATTAACAGAGTTAGAAATCTTAATTGATTGGTTTTCTTCTAATATCGATTTTATGGCAAAATCATATAAGAACCAAGGCTGATATCATTAGCAAAGTTATTTCAAACTGTTCTCTTTTATTTTTATAAAAATGTAAAGATATAGGTTTAAAATTCTATTCAGCAGTCATAGTTTGGTAGAAGTGCCAAGGTACTTCAGTAATTCTATTATTTTACTTTGGACCAAAAAAGTTATGTAAATGCAATGGTCTTGCATCCAGGTAGCTCAGTCTGTATTGACTTGGCCTCTGTCTGGATAAAAAATGTCTTGTAAAAGACCAGAGAGAAGGCAAATTTCTTTAGGAAGAGAAAGCATAAAGCAGAACACAAAACTAAAGATAACCCAATTTAATTAACAGTTAACAGTTTGTGTTTTCATGCAGTAGGTTAAAATTTTTAAATCTATTAGTGGTCAAGAGAGCCTACAGTATTTCTTTAATGTTTTAGAACTTGAAGCCACTTAGCAGTAAATGAAAGTTCACCTGTTGTGAATTGCTTCTCATCATGGAGGATAAAGCCAAATTTCCACTGTAGGAAAACAGGAATCTATTGCCTATAAGCAGGTCAAAGTAGTAGCCTCAGAGTAAAGTTTAAAAGAATAATGAGTCTCTTTACTGGTCTTATTTTTCTGATCTTATTTTCAGCGTAGGAGCTTCCTGATTCCTTCTGGAGTTAGACTCTCTCATCTGGGGCCATGATCACTCCTGATATTGGGGATTTTCAGACAGGGTCTTCCTCTCCCTATATGTGTGGGTTCCCATCTGCTGGCCCCTCACTCCACCACAGTCCGCTTTTCTGGCACCTGCTCTGCTCCCTACCAACCTGCTACCTAACTCCACATTCTAAATGCCATATCTAGCTATCCATAGATCCATAGGTGGATCTGAATTATTCAACTCTTAAGCCCTCCAAAATGGTGACTTTTAAGTCAGAAGTAGCAAGACTTTAGGAGTTCATATCCTTCTACATTTTGCTTCATCCTGTTTTTCCCTGAGTTTTTAATACTTGAACCATAACAATTAGATAGATGATAGATGATAGGTAGATAGATAGATAGATAGATAGATAGATAGATAGATAGATAGATAGATAGATAGATAGATAGATAGATAGAAACTGTCTTTTAGAATGTTCTTTGCAGAGGTCACCTAGAATTCTTGGAACTTCCTGAGTAATAGGAGCGCCTTTCATTATTCATAACAACCCCTTTTTGACCATACCTGAGTTTATTCTAATGAGGTGAGTCAAGGTGACCCTATAGATAGCTTCATGATGGAAACTGGTCCCCAGAGAGACCAGTCACAATATTAGAGGATCAGGACTATGAGTCCCTACATCAAGGGAGGGGAGAAAGTCTGGAGACTGAGTTACTTAGCAATGAGCAATCATCTAATCAATCATGTCAATGTAATAAAAGTGCCATGAAAAGTTCAGAATGACAAGGTTTGGATAGCTTCCAGGTTGGCAAACCTGGAAGGTGTCATGGGGTAGGGGTGGCATGTCCACAGAATTCTTGGAAACTCCATGGCACCAATCTGCCTATACCATGGCTTTTGTACCCCTTCCATCTCTCTGCTCTTGAGTTGTATGCTTTATAATAAACTGGTAATGCTAACTAAAGCACTTTTCTAAGTCTGTGAATCATTCTAGTAAATTGTCAAACCTGAGGACAGTTAGAGAACCCCTCACTTGTAGTCAACTGGACAGAGTGTAGGTAAACTGGAGATCCCTTTTGTGGATGGCATATGAACTGGGGAGCAGTTTGTGGGGCAACATTCTTCATTTGGAGAGTGTGATAGTTCAGTGTCTACATTGAATTGAACTCTAGAATATACAACTGGTTTGGGAACTGGAGAACTTTTAGCGGAATGAAGTATTTGAATTATTGGAAAATACCACACATCAGCTGAGCAAAGACCCTTGGCCCTATCTAAGAAATAGGAAGATTGGGAGATTTCCTCTGCCTACAATAATCTTCATTTCAGAAAACAAGAAAAGAGGAAAAGGAGCACCAGGTGGAGAGGTCGGTGGCACTGTTGAGTTAAGGGAGGGAGCGTGAGCTATTTGGCATCTAAGAAAAAGCACAGTTACCACTCACCGTGTGCTTCTGGACCAAGTCTTTGCCTTAGAATATCTGCTTTGTGGGAAACCAACGTGAATACCAAGCCAGTGCCACAATGCCCACATTCTTGGCTTTGTTACAAAGAAAAATTATGCCTTGGAACAATGTCTGGCATGTTCGGGCTGAGGTTAAGGGAGACTTGGTTATGCCTCGAGGGCCTTGTCACTGCTTTGATGCTGATTCATTCATTGATCTTAGTCAGTTCAACTATTTATACGCCAGTGTCAAAGTCTCACCCGGAATAACCACAAGAGGCTTCTGGCCTTCATCCGTAAAACTGACATTGAAGGATCAAGCTGCACTTTGGAGGGAGAAAAATAGAGTCATGAAAAGAACTTCTTGGTATGGTCCATATAGATGGGCCCCTTGTCCTGCAGACAGAGGGTGTATCCAGCTTAGAGGGCTGAAGTCTATGGCTTACAAAGTCCTACGATGCTTTGCCGTTCCTCTAGATCCCAAGGCCTTACATATTCACTTACATTTTCTGTGATCCTCTTGACTTCTAGCTCCTAACATGTTCTTTGTTTTATTCTGCCTTTCAAGACCCAGAACTCTGCTTTAGCTTTGAGAGAAAGAGAGAGTAATGTTTATATTGTTATGCTGAAACTGATATATTGTGGGATACAGCAAATGTATAATTTTGAGTGTTATTGAGGATTGAGAACATCAGTGAGGTTGAAAGTATATACTTATGGAAGATGAACAAGCATATACTGTAGTTTTTAATTTAGATTGGCAGTATTACTCTGAATCTGGGATACATTTTAAGGAATTCATGTTTTTTATCTGTCATAACAAGTCCTAGAAGCAATGGCCAAACCATTATTATGAGCACCCAGCTTGAGAGCTCTGCACATCATTTCCTACTAACAGATGTTTAGAGAAATGACTGATACCATGACTGAGGCAGAAACAATGCAAAACCAGCCTGGAATAGCTGTCATTTCAGAAAGCAAAGGAGTTACCAAAGTCTACTCAGCTTGTGTCAGGTCTCAGTCTAGAACTTAGGTCCCCAATGGCTAAAGAGAATCAGCTGGCACAACCATAAGGGCAGTCATAACGAGGATGCTTGGAAACACATCAAATATATTTGATTTTGTGAGTTTATAATAGCTCTCAAACAAAGCAAACTAAATAAAAGAAAGCCTACTGGACACCTTGGAGGTAGCTAGAAAACAACTTCATTATTTTTTATAAAAACAAGAAAAGGGAGGGCCCTCCCTGGTGGCGCAGCGGGTTAAAGCACAGCACTGAGAAGCTAAAGCCACTTCAGCATGAGTTCGAACCCCGCCTGCCCCAGAGCTGATCCACATGGCACGGCAGACCTCTCCTGACCCACCCACTGCTCCCCTCAGCAGTGTACTTCGTTGATCTGCCTGTTCTGCTCCCAGCTCTGTCTCTGGTGACACCTCTCAGAGCCCCTACACCTCTAGCCTGTATCCCAGTTCTGTATGTATAAATAAATAAATATTTAAAAAAAAAAGGGAAAGAATCAAATCTGTCTCTCCTATACAGTCTGTATTTTATACAAGCATTGAAACGAAACGAGTAAGTGAGAAATGTCAAAATTTGAATGTCACTATTTTATATTCCTTAATAATATAAAGAAACCAAATCAGGGGTGAGCAAACATTTTCTGTGGGACATATGGTCTCATCGCAATGGCTCCATTTTGCTGTTTTAGTGCAAACGCAGCTAAAGACAATATGTTAATGATGGGTGTGGCTGTATTCCAATAAAACTTGACTTGCAAAAAAACAAGCAGCAGATTGAATTTGCCCCTTGGGTTTGCCAAGATTTGATCTCTGTAATTATTATCAGTGACTGCCAGCATCATCCAGAGAGGAACAGGATTGCATGTTACCTCCTGATGGAAACAGGCACTGCCATCTCCAAGGTAGGCTTGACAGAGAGGAAATCAAACCTAAATCTGACAAAGTCTCCATATCTAACTAAGTTTCAAAGAAATCAGGAGCTGTAGTCCAACATCACAAAGAGGTAAACAAAGAAATCTAGACTGCAGGAAGTTGTATAGGACAAAGAACCCAGTGTCCTCAACCTATAACTGCAAGGAAAAAAGACATGGAAGGATAATTTATAGATTTAAAAAGATTTAAGGGACAGAGCAGCCAATTAAAATACTAACTGCCCTCAAACACTCCAAAGTCTTCCCTAACTCATGTAGAGCACTTTAACTAACATGATTCTACTCCTGGTCTTGAATTCCCACACTCATCAAGGGAAATGGGCTTCTATGTTCTATAAAGGCAATTGGAAGCAACATGTTGTTCAGTTTCTCCAAGAAATAAAAACTGTCCAGGAGACAGCAAGAGGTAATCCAATAGCATAGAATCGGACTTTGACACATTTTCTATGAGACATTCTATTGTTTGCCTTATTTAACACACAGTTCACTACCAGAACATACACCAAAAAATAACTTTAGAAGAAAAACACGTATTTTAACAAGCTCTCACTTCACTATTGAAGACACTGAAAATCATCTGAAGGGGTCTTATTTTGTGTATAGCATTTGTGTATACTTAACTATAATTTTCTCATTGGCTCTATGTTCCCATTAAATAATCATTGCCATCTAGAATACACAATCATTTTTATATAGGATGCACAATTCAGAGAGCTGTTAACTCCTTGGAGAAAAAATGGCTACTAATATACATGTTTTTTTTTTTTCTTGTTTAGATTTATTTCCCACCAGAGAACCATAAAGTATCCCAATTAACTATGAATCTTAGTCTCTGGTAAAAGGAATATCCACAGTCCCCTTCAAGCTTGAAACATATTTTAGTCCTCTGCCAGTTAGAACTAAATTACTGTGTCAGTAATGAAAATAAATTTGCTAATTAATTAGTTCACTTAATCAAATTTGACTGAACTCTGTTCCTAGCAGCTTCCACCTGAGAGCGCTTGCACATCTGTTTCTTAGAGCTCATCACCTACAGACGACTTTTTCCATTTTTTGTCGGAGAATAATTATTGAGCTTCCTCCTGAAGCCTTCAAGGGAGTCTCTATGTAGTCAGTACTAAGGAATAGTTTATGGTGCTAGAAATCAAGAATAATCACTATAAGTCACAGTAAGCCAGTTAGATTTACATAGTCACTGGGAACCCCACACCTCCTTTATTGTATGTCTCTCTGGCCTCGCATGGGTTCTAGGGCCAAGATCTCAGGGAATATGGCACATTTATGTCCTGGACAAACATGAAGGAAGCATCTGGAGACATAACTTCATGGAGATATTAACTGTTCCCAAGCCTTTGGTTTCCAAAGGGCAAGGGCAAGTTCTAGAAGGTACATACAGCAAAAGCACCATTTTTTTTTCTTTTTTCTAAGAAAATCAGCACAATGAGTTTCTGATGTGATTGTACCAGAGCTCACACACACCACAAGTGCACTTCCTGGAAGTTGTGTTTGAAACACAATGTTTCAACACTTTGAATGGGAATGTCTTTGGACGGAGCACATGCCTGGTTCTCCACCAAAACCCAAACCACACTTCTTAAACTCAGCTTCTCTCTTTTCAGTGGCTTGCTTGGTTCCTAAAGTCACTGGAACTTCCAGAAACTGCTTCTTTTTTGTCCCCTTTTCATCACCACCAGAATGCAAATTGGTTGGTCAAGAAGGACAGTTCAAATGGCCAGTTAAGAAAGAAAATAATAGACTGGAACTATGAAAATGTCCACTTAAAGTGTTAATTTTTCTGCCTAGAACAAGTGGGTCTGAATCTTTGTGTTTTGGTTTATGGCAGTTTACAGTGGGAGAAATGTCCAACTGTTCTTCCAAGCCTGCACCCCACCAATCTTTTTACCCTACTATACCGTAACTTTGCAGTGCTTAAACCAGTGGACTGATGGGCAAATTGAGACTATATCGGACTAGGACTGAGGGCCCCTGTCTACATTTTCTACTTTGTAACCCCAGATACAACGCTTTCCCTCTTCAAATCATAAAGAAAATGAGGGGCTGTGTTGAATGATCTTCAAAGACCCTTCCAGCTCTCTCCTTCAGTGATTCCATTTTCCTACATATGAAGGGGAACATGTTTTGTTAGTGAAGACCATAGTGCCTGAGGAGAATTATGCTTCCATGACCTTGGTCTGGAATTTATTCTGCTTACAGATTTTGAAATGCTTCTGCTGGATGTATGCTCTTTTTCTGTCCCAAGATTGACTATGAAGAGCTGTCACCTGGCAGAATCTTTCACAACCCAGCATGTCTGCAGAACCTCCGGAATCCAGGATCCTCCACAAAACTAGTTTTCTTGGACTGGGGCTGTAATAGCTCAATAAAATCAAGACAGCAGCAAATTGCATGCCTCTTGAAGGACCACAGCAGGAAGCTTGTGGCCAGGAAGCTATTGGTTGTCTCATCAAGCTACTTCCAGAAAGACTGCTGTCAGGTGGCTAGCAGGCAGCCCTCTGACTGCCACCCTGCTGCAGATGGTGTCTCTGCTACCCACAAAAAATATTGATCTTTCTCTTCCATCAAAATATCTGGTCCCCAAGGAAGCACAATGCAATTTATAAAGCCCTATTATGACAACACGATGTATAAAAAGTATGTGATACCATGAGCCCGGAACCCTGATTCCATAGTGAAAGTAATAAAAGAAAATAGATTTCCCCATCACATGGGAAATGAAGGTTGGATTAGAGGTTTATTGTAAGGACAAAGAGTGGCTATTACTGAGGTTACAGCTGACACACTCACACACAGGCCTCCCGCTCTGCTCTCATAAAAGGATGCGGAATCCCCAAGAGCACACTTCTCTGTGTTTTAGGAGGAGGGAGAGCCAGAATGTCTGGGGTCCTCTCCCTGGGGCTCCTAATGCAGTGGGTCTTGCCACCCCTTCTGACTAACAAAGGCTCTATGGAAAAACTTGGGCCACCCAGCAAATAAAACAACATATATAAAGAAGCTTAAGGAATACAATGTGTGTGTGTGTGTGTGTGTGTATCTGTAAATACTAAACCTTTTTCAACAAATTTTTCCAAGGGATGATAATGGGAGAGGGGACCCTTAAATTCTCGTTGCCAGAAATTCTGTAGCCAACACTAAGTAGTTCAACAGGCTGCTTCAGGTGTCCCTATGTGAGGGAGGCTTGGGTTCAAGAGCATTTTGGGGCAGGAGCACCAGTATTGCTACAATTTGATAATCACACTGGAGGTAGACTCAGAATAGGCAACAGAGAAAGAAAAGAGAAAAAGGAAATAACGGATGAATTCTGTTATTTATCCACAGCTAGGTCTGGGGAAAGCCACCTGTACTCCACAGGATTTAACATCACATATCCTCAGTCAAGCAAAGTCACACCAAGGAAATTGGAAACGTGACATGGAGGGAAGTCAGACTTGGTAGGCAGGGGCAAGCAGCTGAAAGTCACACACAGAAAAGTTTAGGATGCGAAGAGAGACCTGCCCCAAAGTCAGAGGATAGGAATAACCTTGGGACAGGTAGGGCAGCTGCCAAGGGCAGGAGTGTCACAGGAGGGACCCCTTCACCCTGGGCTACTGGTCAAACTAGAGAATAAACACAACCTGTGTGCTTCACTAATAATTATTTACTGAGTGCATTCTCAGGGTGCACCAGCAGAGTATATGAGTCTGTTCTAGATTTGGGAAAGTAAAGGAGTAATGTTTCTCTTCTCAAGGATTTTACCTTCTATCAGGAAACAGAGACAAATGCATGAAAAGGCAAATGTAAAAGACTTTTTTGATCATCAGCAAGTGCTACAAAGATGTCAAAATGGAGAGAAACCAAGGGAGGGAAAAGGTCACCATCTTGACCAATGACACCATTTACCAGCTACACGGCCTCAATAAACTATATAACTCTGTGAACCCACACCCCTGTCTGAAATCATGTCAGCAAGTAGTGTGTACCTTAGAGAAATGAAATGAGATTGACTGAGCTAATCTGTACGCATGGCACGTTGCCTTCACTCCTGTGCTATGAGGCCTCAGCGAGCCTGAGAGTGACTACATCATCTGAAGCCAGGACTTCTCACCTGAATCCTGCTTGGCTTCCTGACCCACAGAAACCACAGGATAATAAATTTGCATTGTTGTTTTAATACTCCAGCATTTAGGGTAATTTTATATGTGCCAATAGATAACTAGAACTAATTCTTTCTTATAGAAAGAGCCTCCCTGTAATTATTTTTCCCTATGAAAGAGAAAACTCTACCAGAAGGGTTTGTTGCCAGCAGAACCTATTCTAAAATACTGCATATTCATAGGAAATTTGAGGTCAGGAAACAATTGCATTGAAAAGATGATTTGTTTCCAAGAGAAGGCGTGCACCATGCAGGGAGGCCATGCGGGTATGGCAGGAGCCAGGGGGAGAAGGAGCTGTGGGCAAGAATCCTAATTGTGGCTTCTGTGGGAAGAACAGATAAGGCAGGGCAAGTAAATGTTAGCATTGGCTAATGTGAAATATTTCAATGGACTCTGGAGGATAGATGCTGTCCCACACTGCTGGGGCCTGGCCTTAGTGAATAGGGCAGGGTATAGTGGCCTGAGTGTGAGCGTTCCATCAAGGATATGGCAGTTCTGGGGGACCTGGACGGGTGGGATGGCATTGGAAAGTTGTCTCATGTTTCTAGGAGTCGGTTAACCCTGGGAAGGGCTGTTCTTCCACTTAGACCCCAGATGTCAGAATTCTGAAAATAAAACGCACGGCTAACACAGAGCAAACCCCTGTTACAGAAGACGACAATATCTGAATTTCACGTTTATGAGCTCCTCTGTGGCTAGGGTGTGGATTTATGATTCCAATTGTGACTTCTGAAACCTGAGAGGGGTGTCTGCTAGAAGGAGGGGCTCATGAAAGAAAGACTTGCACAAAGAGAAGCCCCTCCCACTTCCCATTCTGAGCATTGTCAGATGAGGGTTCCAAGCTTGAGCTGCCACGCTGCTTTGTGATGACCAAGAAGCCCAAGAAACCCCAGAGAAAGGAACTGGGCACTCAGTTGTAAAGCCCCACGCAGCTTCCTGCCCTGTTGTTTAAGCAACATCTCTTCTGGTATTTAGTTACCTGTAACCAGAGTATAACTGACAAGCTGTTTTGGGCCACCAATGTTGGACATCATGACAACGTCACTTGCTTCTAATTCCCAGACCCCTCTATCCTACACTTCCACATGCTTGGAAGATAGAAGTTTCTTTACCTTGCACTAATAGTCAAAAACTACTTATGATGTCATGGTTGACAACTGCCAATTTGCAAAGGATGAGGTAGCACTTGGCTAAGTGGGGGTTTACTAAAGTGGGGAAAAGAAAAACAGATGGGAACCCTGAAGACAGGAGGCCACTTCAGCCTGCGGCCTCCGGGCCGGGCGGCTGGTACTCAGGCCTGGCGAAGGCTGTGCTGAGACATATGGGAGCCGTGAGGAGGTGTTTCATGTGGTCGTGATGCATTTCACACGGCTCAGAGGGAACACATAAGATGCATGTGGGCATGCTTCCGACGGCCCGGCAGCATCCGCCAGAGAAATGGGAGGAGTCAGAGTAACATGAAATAAGAACAAAAAGAAGGAGAATGATTAATGTGTCATTTTAATTGGTGCAGTAAGGATGTACAATGCTTGATTTCAGTCTACTGAAAAGAGATGGGATATGTGTTGTCTCAACCCTCTAGACTCTGCTGGGTTTTTTTCTTTTTTTTAAAATACAACATCTTTAATCGCATGGATTTATTTAAAGCTGATGTTTTATGTTAAGTAAAATGCTGTTACCTTGAAGCTGCTGTGTGTTGGCCGGGGGGGCGGGGGGGTGTTATAAAAGGAAAAATAAGATCAGAATTGATAAGTCTCATAGGTCATTTGGATTCTCAGGTCCAGATCATGGTCAGAATTCCTCCCAGCCCGGATCAAGTTTATAGATTACTTTACATGGAGGGGGTTGGGATAATGGGCTTGCTTTACCCTCATGCTGGAGGATTCCTTTCTCTTCTGTAATGTTACCATTTAATCAATAGGATTCATCTGCACTTTGACTGGGAAATCCTAGTAGCAGGAGAGTTCAGAGAAACTCAACAAACCATGCACCTGTAAAACAAACACCAAGATTTTTAATTTCTTTTAGTACCCTCATCCCGCCATACCTTTTGTCCCCCACATTCATTTTCCCCTAGGAATTGAATTGGATAGAGGCCAGCTTTAAGAATGTGTCACTGGGTCCTCCCTGGTGGTGCAAATGGTTAAAGGGCAGCACTGCGAATCTATCAGCAGCCAGTGCCGCAGGAGTTCATTCCCTGGCCAGGGAGGTGACCCACATGGCTGGCAGACCTCTCCTGACTCACCCGCTGCTCCCCTCAGCAGTGTATTTCACTTGATCTACCAGTTCTGCTTTCCATTCTGTCTCTGGTGAAACCTCTCAGCTGTACACCTCTGGCCTGTACCCCAGTTCTATATGCATAAATAAATAAAAATAATTTTAAAAAAAGAACATGTCGCTGGCCTCCCACAAGAGAGGTGAAGAAAGTTATTGATGAGGAGATAAAGATGTAAAATACCAGTGCTTTGCTGCCCTTCCTCAGAGGGCAAGCAGGAGATGTGGAGGATATGTCTAAATAAGCAGTGCAAGTATTTTTGCAGAGCCAGGGCATGGTCATAGGTCCCCAAAGGACACACATGCTTCCCCCTGCCCTCAGAGTACAGCCTTATGGTCACAAACAGAAACCTGAGCATGTGTGCTGGAAGAGAAAGGCAGGAGCGCAGCAGTTCCCGGAGATGCCAGAAGTCCAGAAGCTGGGAGTGCATTTTGTTTACTGTGACATCACTTACTGGTCTAGAGCCACACCTGCAATATCTTTGAGGTACCTGTATTTCTGGGTGTATTTGTGAGGATGTTTCCAGAAGAAATCAGCACTGAGTAAACAGTGAGCTCACCAAGGTGTCATTATTCAATTCTTTGAGAGCCTGAATAGAACAAAAAGGGACAAGGAAAGTGAATTTGCTCTCTGCTTGGAATGAAACATCCTTCTTCTTCCTTGACATCCTGGTTTTCAAGTCTTCAGACTCAGAGTAAATTATATCTTCAGTTTTCATGGTTTTCTAGTGAGCAGACAGCAGATTGTGGGATTTCTCTATCTTCATAATTTCATGAGCCATTTCCTATAGTAAATTTCCTTTTAAATTTGTCCATCTGTCTATCTATGTATCGATCTATCTATTCATCCATCCATTCATCTGTCCATCTGTCCTGCTAGTTTTGTGCCTTTAGAGAACCTTGTTAATACAAAAAGGATCTTGAGGATTTTTTGTTTGTTTGTTTTTTGTTTTCCACTAGCAGCTTCCTAAGCATAGATATTAAACTTGAGGTGGGATAGAAGATAATGGTGAAGGATTACCCATTACATTTGTCTGGATCTCAAATTGGGCATATCACTGCTTAAATTGAAGAAGAACTAAGTCATTTAATAGAATTAATGAGGAGAAGAGGCCTTTGGGAGTCAGATGATAAAGACGCACCTCACTTTCTGTATACATAAGATGATTGGTTTACTCTGGAAGAATCAAGTAATTTGGAAAAGGCTGTGTTAATTTCAGGCTCCCTTAGAAACACCAGGGGGTGAAGTGCCTCTAAGTAGAATCCATAGAAAATGAACACTTCAGTGAAGAGAATGAGTGATACAGTGGAACTGAATTGGTATTATCTATAGGTAGGTGGGAAGGAGAGAGTTTTAAACATAAGGCAATTAGTTTGAATGTGAAGCTGACTATAATGTGTGATATTTTTTTCTCTCTCATAAGCAAACTATTGTTTAAGACAAACACTATTTTCCCTTGGAGACACAAATTTTACAGATGATACACTGATGGTTTAGAAAATATGCCAAGCATCAAGACTGCATTGGGTCTGTGAACCTAGCATCTAAGTCAATATAACTAGGTTGTGCATATACAATGGGAAGAGTGAATTGACCATTCACAGGATAACTTTGGTTTGTGTTTTGCTTTAAATGAGAATTGTAGTTAAATTTGAAGGTAATGGAGCACATTGTTGATCAGTTGACTTGGTCTCATCAATTAGGATAGTTGAAATAACAAATTAGTCATTAGCTATTTGGTATGCTCATCAACTTAATATCCAATTGGATGAATGTTCACTAACCCAATTCATTGCTCAGAACTCTGAAAATAAATAGCGAAATGGGAATCCCATCTTCAATTACACTCCAATTTTCCATTTCCACAAGAAAATGGGAGTCTAATGAAATCCATTGTGTTGGACAATAATAAGCATGAGGACAATTTGGTAGAGATGTTTACCTCATTTACCAGGATTATAGTGTCAAATATCCAGTCATCTTTGTTATCATTAGTCCACAAAATTAATTTCAAGGTTAAGCTTGTCCATTAGGCTAAGAAATAATTTACCTAATGAGCCCTTACTTGTAAGAAAGAGAAAAAGACAGTCCCTGGTCTCCAGAAGTAGACTGGACTCCTTAGGTCTTAAAGGAGTTAGGAGTCCTGGCAAGCAGAAATAACCTAACCTATTCATCTGAAAGTATGTGTCCACTGCTCAATTTTATAGAAAGTGATGAGGTAGAAAACAAGGAAAAAATTCATTCCAAGTGCCAAATATTTCTAAATAACTGCTTAAGACTGTAGAAGAAAAAAGTCTGGATTTGTAGAATATGCTGCTGCATTAATGAGGAATAATTGTTCTAGCTTACTCTTTCAGACTTTATAGTCATCTTTATAGAAGTCTCTACTTTAGACCAGATTTCCATGGCCTCTCCCAAATGGAATTTTTGTATGACTATTCAAAAGCGCTCTAGACCTCAGAGATGTGGACCTATCCTAATATTGACTCAGTCAACACCCTCCTGAAGTACTTCCTGTTCATCTGTCTTTTTATTTATCCATCCATCCATCCATTCACCTATCTGACTATCCTACCTATTTTCTTGCTCTGGAGAACCTTACTAATATAAAAAGTATATTAGCAACTTCTTAAAGTTCTTTTAGGGAAGTTAAATGTCATTTCATCCAACCAAGTTATTCCACTCAAAATGAAATGGAATGAAGGTCAAATATATCATCTGAAGTTACCCACCTAGTTAATAGCGTAGCAGGATCTAAACCCATTTCTCTGAGCTATTAATTTTCTCCCCTAAAATAGTCATTCAACTGGCCAAATTTAGGTTATAAAGGAACATTTTTATGGGAACAAGTTTTGATCAGCATAATTTGATATTACATGAAACTAAATTTCAGAAAGACATGTGTTGAGAAATTTCATTCATTAATATTCTAACCACATTATTTATGTGCTCAATGGAATTTTTTATTTTCTTCTATATTTTTATTTGTTCCTAAGGTTTATTACTTCCTATATATTTTGAAATCAAAATTAAATAGATAATAGTCTAGAAGGGAACTCAGATGTGCATAAATAATGACTATATAAAATAAGAATGTTAAGAAATTGGTTAGTACTTTTTTTTTTAAGATTTATTTAATTATGCTTACAGAACTGGGGTACGGGCCAGAGGTGTGGTGGGTCAGGATTCACCAGAGACAGAGTGGAGAGCAAAACAGGCTGACTGACAAAGTACACTGCTGAGGGGAGCAGAGGGCAGGTCAAGAGAGATCTGCCAAGCCATGTGGGTCACCTCCCTGGTGGGGGATTGAACTCATGCTGCAGTGGCTTCAGACAACTTCATAATGCAGTGCTTTAACCTGTTGTGCCACCAAGGAGAGCCCCAGTTAGTACTTTTAAATGGTACATCATGAGCAAGGTAGGAGTCAGGGCAAGTGGGTAAGGCAAGGTCCTCTCCAACTGTGAAAATAAGAGACCCCTCAAGAGACAGAGATGATATTTGCCCTAAAGTAGGGTAAGGAGGAAAGAGCTATTGAGCAGGAGAGAAGAGTAAGTAGCCAATCATTTTAAGGGTATTAGCTGCGGTGCTATAAACACTGGGAGCTGGGAAATTCAGACCTCACTCCCCTCCTTTTACTACTTTGCTTAGCAAACTTTGCAGGTTTTTAGTTTTGCCAAATACTCCTAGTCGACACCTTGCCCTTTCTGAAACTCTTGGGAATTGTCGAAATACCGCAGGATTGTTATGAATTTTAATTTACATAAAGTGTCAAAACACTTAGGCTATTCAGTTACAGAAATACTGAGAACTCAATTACAGAATTCTGGTCAATCTCAAGCCCAAGAAAAAATAAAAGGAAAGAAACCCCAGTCACCTCACTTAGAACCACTGGTATGCTTTCACTTCTCTCACAAGGGCTGGCTGAGGAGCCCTGAGAACGAGAGACATCCTAGTTCTTTGTTCAAACATGAATCTTTTGCAGGCTGCTGACAGGGTCCTTTTGGGGCTTCTTCTATCAGCCATTACCTAACCCCCCACCCATCCCTAAAAGCTAGCCAACCCCAGGGAACCCAAGGCATAGATGTGGGCAAGAAAGAATCCAGCATTGACCACCTGAACTATCCCAGTGTGTGCATCTCAGATGCCTATCTGGCCCCTGTCTTCAGAGCTTGTTTCTTTACCCAACTACATGTTGCTGGAAACCTCTCCAGGCTCACTGGTAGAGAAACAAGACTAGCAATTGCCATCTTGTTTCCCCTGCATCTTGCTTTCTCTCTGGATCACATCTGCTGTGGGTCACCATCACCTTCCTTGGTTGACCTTAATCCTCTGTGCCCAGGGCTGTCTCATCAGTGGGTCCTCTATTTTATTGCTACTACAATGATCTGATTGCCTCTGCTGATCTGGTCTGATTATCAAATGTAGCAGCTTCCTTTTCTAATTCTTCTCCGTTTGTTTCTCCTTCTCCAAGTCTCTTTTCCTACCTTGGAAGGTCAATGTAAAGGTTGAGCATTTTATACAGAAAGGGAAATGTTCAGGAAGCTCAGAGCCAGGCCTGCCCAGAGGTCTTACCCAGCATCCATGACTGTCCACTGGCCATCAAACAAGGACCCTGCCCCAAGCTTCTCTTTCTGCATGTTCAGTCCACTTTTCTGAACTTTCTCAACAATTACAAATGAGCCCTCTTACTTTTTCAGGTTTGACTCTATTATTAAATCAAAAGACATGTGTGATCCTTTACACAGGTGTAGGCCTGCACAAATCCAGCATGGGAGTGGAGGGGGAAAGATTTTACAAACTTTGAAGATCCAAGAGAACATTTCTCCCCCTTAACTGGAGTTCCTTGCCCAGTAGCATGGAGAATGAGGAAACTGCTGAGGAAAAGACTGAGATGATGTCTCTTCAACCATTTCTATGTTAGCATTTAAACTCTGCAGACATATTGAGATCGTTGTATCTTGTGTTTTCTTTCCCTAGCTGGTTTTATAAGATGCATAAAGGGATCTAAAATAGTTCCAGGAAGCAGTACATGTTAGCTGCTAATGGATTCTGCACTGCTGTTTAGATGAAGATATAAGACTTAGAAATTGTCCCTTTCTTGTGTTGACATTGTTCCTAGAAGAAATTCAGCATCACTTGCAGAGAGATGAGGAAGAGTCACAGGGAGAACAGTGCTCATTCGTTTTCATTTTCAGCAGCTTCATGCTCAGGCAACAATGTGAGTGAAAGGAGTCCTCGCTCATGACTCATAGTCTTCTCTCTCAGAAATATGAAAGACCCAGTGATACAGATCTACTACTCTCCATGGTCACTGAACAGGAAACTGGGACAAAGTTCAGAAATACAGGGAGCTTTTCAAATCAATGTTTGTCATTTGAATCCCTGCTCAGCAGTCCACTTTTTTTGACCTCACACTATTCAAGGATGAAGGTGTACCTCGTGACATGGCATGGCTCTGAACAGCGCCAGGTGCTCAGGTGCCAACCTGGTCCGTCCTTGAGTAGACCAGTCATCCCAGAACACAGGGCATGCACATCCCCACCCCCAGTGACAAGTATTTTCCCTACGTGTTGGTGCCATTGGAAGAGATGCCATTGGAAGCAAGCAGCAGTTTTCTCCCATTCACACCTAAGAGGTCTCCAGAAACGAGGCTCAGACAGCCATTGTCCCCTGAAATTCTAGCAACAGAAACAGCACAAACAAGGGAAGTATGCCAGTCACTTCTACTTTTTGTCCAGCAGTTTTGGTACTTTGACACCGTCCAGGTGGAAATGCTACGTTTCAAACCATGGCTCAGGGCATTTCTAGTTCAGTTTCACAATTTCTTAAAAAAAAAAAAAAAAAAACCCTAGTATTATTACATCCCCACACCCTCTTCCCTTTAGACTCAAGACTCTTCTCCTCCCCACCCCCTTGGCTGCTGCTGCACTGAGATAAGGCAGTGGTATTTTCCCATCATCCCCCAATCATACATTATCATAAGAAAGTGCCAGGCATCCATCAGCCCACAGCCCCTGATTTATGCTCAAAGTTCGGATTATCTATTCTGCTCCAAATCCCTTCAAACAGCCAACCTGATCAAAGAGAATCACATCCACCAGATAAAATTCGAATATAGCTCCCTGCAATAGAATGACAGGGAGGGTTTTTTTCCTTCTTCTTCTTTCTTTCTTTCTTTTTTTTTTTTTTGTTAATCTCCAAATAGCTTCAACCTCCTCATTTTGTTAGGAATTGTTCTTTCTCACAGCTCAGGACCTGCCAAGTCACCTTATTGTCATCCTTGCATCTTGCCTGCTGGTTCTGCCTGAGGAGGGAGCCATGTGTGGAGTTTGTGCCTACAGAAGGTGTCTTTGTGCCTCAGCAATGGTCTGTCTGCACATGCAGTAGCAACCTGGTCTGGCTCAGCTCTGAGTCAAGCAGATGAGAAACATTACAGTACATGGATTAGTGTTACCTAACAACCAGTTGCTAATTTGGCTGTGTGTAACCAGGAGAAAGTCAAGATTGAAAAGCTGTGTCTTCAGGGTGGGGGTCATCTCTGTGTTGAACATCAATTAAATACTCTTTAAATCCAATCATTCAGTTCATTCCTTCAGAAAATATTTATTGACTGCCTTATGTGCAAGACTCAGATGAGCCAGAGAAGTGTATCATCAAGGAGGTTAATATTTAAGAAGAAAAGATGCACCTGGGTAATTAAAAATGTAGCTGAGAGCTCAATGCACAAGAGGAATATGAGTCCATTGATTTCACTGGAATACACACTCCTCCCACCTCCCATTCCAGATGCCAAAGGAATTTGCCAAAATTTCTAGCACAGACTCTAAGGGAAAATCCACGTCTCTGCTGGAAACTGAGAAAGGATTGCATCTATTGCTAGAAACTGGGATTTCTGTGATATTTGAAGCAGGTAGAGCTAGATAGATGTAAGACCTTCTTAACCAGAAGGATATCACCCTTGATGAGTACCTGAAAAGAGTAAAGAAAAAAGAACCCCACAATTTTGTAGCAGTAGGGACCTTAGCAAACATTAACCACAATGCATCGACTGAAAGGAGAAATGCAGAAGCCTTAGAACGCCTCTGCCAACATGCTGAAGCCACATACCTGTGTGGAACTGAAACCCACCTCGGAGACCTTGGCTGCGAAGGCATGGTGACATAATAAGTAAAGGCAAGACAGTGGGTCCAGCTCCCTCCCTTTCCACAGGCTACAGCTAACAAAGACTATACTTCCCCAAGGCCAGTCACTTTGGCAGGTGGATTATTTTGAGCTTTGGTAAATGGTTTGGTCTTTCCTACTATTTCTGGCTATTTCCAGCTGCAGCTTCCTCACTGATCACCACTATCAATCCTGCAATCTAACAATGTAAACCTGGGGAAAATGGATTTGTCCCTTCTCCATTCTCTGGGCTTGGGAGATTTAGACAACAACCCAGCACACAGAGCCCATTTCCTGGTATCCTAAGAACTGCTGGACAGCAAGAAGGATGCAGAAGTATTTTATAGCTTGTGAGCAAACAGAGCTTTCAGTCTACAGCTTCCTTTGAAACACCTGAAAAATGCAGCCAAACTCCACAATTTCGAAGTTGTATGCTTCTAACAGCACTTCAGCATAAAGTGTATCTAGAAACAGAGGCACACATAGAAATCCTCTCACCTCCCGTACTTCTATATTTTTAACACTGACACAGAAAGATAAATGCAGTTGAGGAGGAAGGGGTTCTTTGTATTTAAATGTCACCCAGGCAAGAAGAAAAACATTTCCTAATCGCTAGTCAGTTTAAGGCTGAGCTCTGTGATGCCGGGTCCCAGTCACCAGCTTAGTCCAGAATGACCATGGTGTTCTGTGTTCTAGACCACCCCTCTCTCGTAGTTTCCACTGACACTGTCCAAATCGATGGCATAAGGAACCTGGATGTCGCCACTACTGCAGCGTGTTTCAGAAACAAAAGTAAAGGGGGGGGGGTGGTCACGCAGCGATCCTGGAGTAGAAAGACCAAACCAACCACTCTTTAGAAAACAGGGAAGAGGAGCCCAGTGCGGAGGAAGCGGAGAGCCCACTGAGCACCCACCAACCACATCTGGGGCTGACGAGCGTCATTTAGGCCTAGTCCATGTGATCTCGATTGTGCTGAAAGACCACATGCACAGTGACACACACTGACAGTCCCAACTGCGGACGGTCATTGGACTGTGAGGTCCTCATGGGGTCAGAGCTCAGTCCCACTTGGAATGCCCTGGGGTAAATTGCTCCTGGACTAGGAATTATGGAGAGTGCCATAAATAAACATTGGTGAAAGGAAGGTTAAAACGAATTAAAAGGCTAACTCTCCAAAAAAACACAGGCTCACAGGGATTCAGAGTTACATTTTTTCAAAGCTTCAAACACCAGATAATTCACCTACTATTTAAATTGTAGCAAAACATATTCTTTGAAAGGAAGTTTCATGATTCCTTTCTAAATCTAATACAACTCTGACTCAACAATTTATCAAGGCAGAGAAAGAGAAGCTTCCCATCAGTCACAACTCTGTATAAATATAAATATAAGCATTCTAAATCAAACAAACTGACTCTAGGGATGTACTAATAGAAATATACATCACAATCAGGCAAACCAGGATTATAAGGATGTTAGGGATTGTGGTAATTGAATCACCCTATCATTAGAAGAAGAAAGGCATATTCCATCTCCTCAGAGGCTGAAGCACATGTGATAAAATGCAAAATCCATTTGCAATAGAATAAAACAAAGCTCTTAATAAATTTTATATGATTTGGAATAAATGAAAATATATACCATCATCAAGATCACACTTGGAGGTAAAACATGGCTGCATTTCCACTCAACAGAGGTATAACATGTGTGCCTGGAGTCATCTTTATTTCATTACTTTGGGAGCAATAGAAAACACCAGACAAGAAAGGAAATAAAATGAAGAGTTAGGAGTCAAAAAAAATCACACCAGATAATGTTTATTCCTGCATGTACATAATTGAATATCCCTCTTCAGAGGCTTGTCTCCAGGTCTCAAATCTTCTGAGCTTTAACTTGTAGTATGTTTCATTTCCTCCAGGTTTCAGCAATTTGAGAGAAATTGGGAAATGCACACAAGAAGACTAGGAAAACTGTAGGCAAGTCCAGGGCAGTTAAATGCATTCACTAAATCTTCACTCAAGAATTTGTAAAACAGAATCTATTCCCTATTTCCTTCAGGCTGTCACCTGTCACTTTACCAGATAGCCCTTAGCAGATCGCCCCATCTCAAATGGCACACCCTATTCTCTAGCATTCTCAAGCCCTTGCTGTATATATTTTCTGCCCAGCCAATATCATTACCTGATGCAAATTATATTTCTTTTTATTTGGTGACTGTATTGCTTATGCCAGCACCACTTCCCAGCACATTAGAAGCTAAGTTTATAAGTGACCCCTGCAGACATCTGAGAGAAGATGGCCACATATTCTTAAAGGGAACAGAGCAGGCCAGTGCCCACAGGGATGAGGAGACCCAATTAGGGGCAGGGCAGACAGAGCCAGGGAGACATCGGGGACATAGAGGTTGCCAGTGCCAAGTGTAGGTGAGACCTAGGAACCATATGTAAGAGATTTAGAATTTAACATAAATGATATGAGAAGCCTTTCTTCCTGCAAAGAAGTGATGTTAGCTGCAGGCACTGATGTTAAAGGAAAGGGAAGACGAGAAGTTGCAGAAGCAAAGCTGTTAAGCAGCCAAGAGGATCTGAGATCAGTATACAAATGGAAAGGGAAACCTTTGATCAAAGGAGTGAGTAGGAGCTGCCTCATGCAGAATGATGAGGAGAGAGGAACGCAGATGAGCGTGCTGATCTCTGTTTTGTTGGTTTTGGCATAAAGTGGTTTTGAACTGGTGGAAGGTATTTTCCAACTGTTTTGAAAATAGTTAAATCATTAAAAAAATAATAAATCCCAAGTCATACACTGTCAAAAATAAGCTGAGGAGCTTCTGGAAGGAGGCTTTCAGGAATGGAATGGATACCCCAAGGGCAGAATCATTTCAAATGATGTGAGCTGGGGTGGTCTCGCCACTAAGTGCTACAGTGAAATTCATATCTCACTCTTCCATGAAATGCCTGACCTGTGCTGCTGTGCAGGAGGGTGTGTGAGGAAACAGTCATTCCAATCCGAACTTCTCCAACTTACAGGAAAATAAAGACTTAGTCAAGATCCACAAGAAAAAGTTCATAAATAAATAAAATGGCTCTTTTTAAAGGTAGGACTTTAAGGAAATGTCCTTGCATCTATTAATTGAACTGATCATGCCCAGAGCTCCAGAGAGTAGACAGCCGGAGCCAGGCTCTCATCTCACCCTAACACAATCATTCTGCATGGACAGAACTTCAGAGCTGGGTCTGTGAGTCATCAAGAGCTGAACGTGGGCTAAGGTTAGTGCTGGAGACACCAGAGGTGTCAATGGCACCACTCAATTCCGAATGTGTGCTGAGGGCCAGTCCCCTGAGCAGGGCATCCCACTCACGTCATGACATCAATCACCAAGCCTTATGGTTTTAGGATGGTTCTTGACAGAGGCACTTTTCCATGCATTCACTCACTCAACTGCTCATTTTTTGGTTGCACTTTGTGTCTGCACAGTTCCTGGTACGTAGTATACAGCAGTAAACCAAACAGACAAATCCCTGTTGTCGTGGAAGAGGACATACAGACAAACAAATGAAATATATAGCTTTCTCATGAAGATAAGTACCAGGGAGAAAAATAAGCAGAGACTGGGGTGAGGGGTGCTAAAAGGGTGCTCCGGGAAGGCGGGAAGATAAATAGAGGAGACTGGTACTTCATCAGGCTGGAATCTATTTAACTTGGCAAATTACCCCCATCTGGCTGCCTCTAAGAAAACCAATAAACAAGTTTATAGAAAAGTATAACTCTTTCTGTGTTGTCTCATTTAAAGATATTGGCTTATATTCAGGCAGATTCTGCCCACAGGATTTGACACAATCCGCAGCATGAGTATAAGGTGCAGATTCTCCAGAGTCCGCCCAATATTTCAGCATCCGAGCCTTTTCTGCATTTTTCAAACTAGGGATTTCATCTTCTTGTACAGTATTCTGATGTCAAGGCCATCCGCAAAAAGAAAAGATCTCAACTCATTGATCAATGTGTGGTAAGCATGTGTTTTTACTCGGTGCTCGGGAGAACCCTGATCCTGGCTCTCATACAGTCAGTCCTGTGACAATAAGAACAGCACTTGGGGCCTCTGGTGAAGTCTCAGCAACGAGAAGCTATCTGCAGCCACTGCAGCACAAGTTCAACCCCCAGCCAGCGAGCTGACCCACGTGACTGCAGCCCTCTCCTGTCTAGTTCTTATATGCATAAATAAATCAAATAAATCTTTAAAATATATATAAACAACACTCACAAAATACCAGCAAATGACATGAGAGGGAGCACAGTTGTGCTGTTTCATTTGACATCCATTATATGCTAACCATTTGAAAGGGAGCTTGTATAACAAAGATTTCATGATACAGCTGGATTATAAAGAAGCTCTGAAGGATTCTACTACAAATCTGCCTATTTTGTTGTGTGGGGCAGAGACTCAGGCTAGCACCGATGGAGGACAGGGAAGAAGAGCCACACAGTGGAGAGGGTTTCTACTGGAGAAAGTTGCATAAATTGGGTTGTGTTTTGATGGCTCTTGAAACCATGGTGACGCACCTGGTTCTAGGCTGGTTCCGGGTTGCGGTGTGAGGAAACGTTCAGCCAGGAGGAGGGCCTGCTCCAGGTGCCAAGGGTGGAGAGACAGACCCAGGAGTGGATGTGCGGTGGAGCCAACTTCATTGGAGGCACTATGGTGTTTCCCAGTATGACGGTGGTTGATCACTTCAGATAATTCTGTTAATTTTCTGGATGAAGGGCACATATTACTAGATTAATTAAAATTCTTTGTTTTTGTCATTAATTTCTTTAAAATGTCTTAGGAAATTTTAAAAATAAACAAACTGAAAGATAAGTTCCTTCCATTCCTTAATTTGCTCTATAAATGTGAATTCTTTCCCTCCTTCTTAATTTGCAATTTTCCTTTTCCTCTTGATTAATCTTTCCAGACTAGCGCCTTATTAATGGTTCAAAGAAACCAATCTTATAAGCACATGTCAACAATGAAGATTTTTCACCTGAGTATAGTAATTTCTGCCCACCCTCCTCTATAATTTTCTTATTGAATTTTCTGTTATCTTGAGTCAAATATCTATCAATGTTCTTTATCTTCTTCACATTATGCAGATTGCATCTTGAGGTCCACTCACAATATATCAGTTAGGAATCATCATGCCCTCATCTTACAGCTCAAAGGTAAAGCATCCCCCATAGAGGTATACTGAGAAACACACCTTTTTTTCATCAGTTGCTCTTAAAGTGTGCTGAAACCCATGATTAAAATAGGTACTTTTTCTCTTTTTTAAGTTCAATACTCAACATTCTAAGAATGAAGTGATGTCAGAAAAGTAATTGCTATAGTGCAAGATGTTGAAAAGGTGAATAATAAAAATCAGATGGATTTCTTGGAAGAGAAATCAGTTTACAGTTAAAACACAGGACCTGGGTGGAGACAATTTCTTCCAAGAGGAAGAAATTTTAAAAAAAAAGGGTAATGTTCAGAGCAGCTTCAGAAAATGAGACTGAAGGAACAAGAAGCTTAAGAGTCCAGCAAGACAGAATGACCAAAAGAACAGTTTCACTATGTGGTTGGTGCACTAAAAGCCTTTATTTCACATGATGCTATTAGAAGAGTTGAGTGTATGATATATCCAGTTAAACCCATTGAGTTTTTAGGTGTTTTATCATTTTTTAAAATTATTCCTTGGAAGCCTATGGTTTCTATATGCATCCCTTGCTGCTGGATAAACTTAAAGTCATGAAAGTTGTGAATATAAATTCCTCCAAGGAACAAGAACATAGTCTTCAGCCCATGGACTAGGTGCCCATGTCCCTAGCCAGAAATGCTCTTCCCTGGATGGACTCACAATATTGATGTATTTCACTGTGTGCTTTTGCAATAGCTATCTTAAGGTGACAGTGCCCACCAGTGCACCCCATTCTTGTACATGCATACTGCTTCTCCCATGAAAAGTTAGATTCTAATTCTCCTTGCACTGTGGTTGGCTTTAGTGACTGCTTCCCCAAGAAAATGCAGTGCAAGTGGCACAACTCCTAAGGCTTTCTAAGCTAAGCTAAAAGTCTTGCAGTTTCCACTTTAGTGTCTTGAATAGCTCACACTTAGACCCATCCATCATGCTGTAAGAGAGCCAAGTCACGCGGAAAAACCACATGTATGTGACAATCATCAACCTCTGAGTTCCGAGAAGGCATCAACTATCAGCCTTTAAATGAGGCTTCTTGGCCATTCAGTACAATTGTGCATTGAATGACTAGTGTCTCATCCAATATCTATCAGCTGCTATCTAAGAGACCCCAAATGAGAAATCAACTGAACCCAGTCAACCCACAGAACCATGAGAAATAACAATAAACTGTTTTATGACACTAAGTTCTACAGTAGTTTTTTTTTTTTACTACAGCAATAGATATCAGAATAATATTCTGTTCAGTGACCCAAAAAAATGCTCTTTTGTGGAATGCATATATTGCTTACATTTTTTATACATATAAAGCCCTTCTTTCAAATTAAAGTCAAGTTGGGGCCTTCCCTAGTGGCTAGAGGGGATAAAGAGCAACACTAGGAAGCTATCTACAGTCACTACAGCAAGAGTTTGATTCCCCCGCCAGGGAGGTGACCCACATGGAGCAGCAGACCTCTGCTTCCTTGTCCACTGCTCCCCTTAGCAGGTATTTCAGTAGATCTGCCTGTTCTGTTCTGGTCCACCATCTCTGGCTTATATCCCAGTTCTTGTATACATAAACAAAAATAAATCTTTAAAATAATTAAAGTCAAGTCATGCTTATTAGAAGAAAACAGACCTCAAGTATTTCTACTTTGATCCATTATTATGCTACTTGTTTAACTAAACTAGGGACACCAACTTTTACCCCATTAATCATCTCATAGTAACAACAATAAGTTTCAGACTCTTAAGTTCAGAGTCAGACAACACTGTTCAGTTGAGTTGCTTCTCAACTCAGCAGATAATTTGTCAGCCATCATTTTTATGTGATAGAGGTTATGAGGGCTAAAAAATAAGTGAGTTCCTGCCCTCAAAAACCCTTTAGTTCAATAACTAATAAAACTAAAATACAAAGTATTTTGTATGTAGTGGGTGTAAAGAACAAGAGACACAAAGTCATACTCAGGGCTCAAAGGCAGGACAAAGTATCATTCCAGAGTCAACGTGTGGCAGGAGAAAGTAGAAGTGGATCTACCTTGAATCCTAGATCTGCTCAAACTTAGACAAGTTAACCAGCCTTCTGCATTTTTAATATAAAGATAAATACACTTCATTAAGCAACATCTTTTCAATAAGTTTTATAGAAATTATGGGATTATTAAACATTAGATAAAATGAGAAAAAGAATCTACTGCTTCTCACAGGAGGTGTTTTATTGATGATAGCTGGTGTTATCATCATTATTACTGTCATCATCATTTAATTAATGGTATTAGAAATGACTTAGTGGAAATACAGCACTTGAACTGGAACTTGAAAATACTTGTTCTTACCTTCTGCAGTTTATAAAAATTAACTCAAAATGGATCAAAGGCATAAGTTTAAGAACCAAAAGTTTAAATCTCTGAGCAAAAAACATATAGGCATAAATCTGTGACTTTAGGTTTGGCATAAATTCTTAAATAAGATGCTAACACATAAACAGCAAAAGAACCTATAGATACATTGAGCTTCATAAAAATGAAAAATTTTTGTGTTTCAGTGGATATAATCAAAAAAGTGAAAAAAAACCTCAGAGAATACAAGACATATCTGCAAGCTGTAAGTATGTCAAGGAACTTATATATGGAATATAAGAAAAAACTTCCTACTATTCAATAATAAAAAAGATAAATAAGCTTATAATAAAAAGCAAAGTATACAAATGCATTTTATCTCAAAGACGCTATAAAAATAATCAACAAGAACATGAAAAGATGCTCATCATCATTAGCTTCCAGGAAAATGCAAAATTCTTCACACCCACTAGGATAACTAATGCTCATCATCATTAGCTTCCAGGAAAATGCAAAATTCTTCACACCCACTAGGATAACTAATCAAAATCAGATGATAGCATGTGTGGGCAAGGATGTAAAGGAATTAGAACTCTCTAACACTGCTGAATAGGGGTGCAAAACTGTACAGACATTTTGGGGAAAAGACTGGCCAGTTCTGAAAGGTTAAACAAAGTTACCATGTGATTTGAAAATATCTCATGGATATACCCAAAGGAATTGAAAACATGTTTGTTAACAAATAGCTGTGTAAGAAGAGTCATGGAAACACTATTCACAGTAGCCAAAGGGTGAAAACAAGCAAGATGTTCATCAACTGATGAATGGGTAAACAAAACTGGTATATCCATCCAAAGGAATATTACTGAACTACAAAAGGGAAGTAAATACTGATAATTGCTGAAATATGGATAAACCTTGAAAATATACTAAGAAGCTAATCCAAAGACAACAAATTTCATAAACTGTTTATGTGAAGTGTCCAGAATAGATGTGTCTGTCGAGACAGAAAGCTTGGTTGTTGCCTGGAGCTTGGGGATGGGTAATAACAGAAGAAGGCTTAGATTAGTTTGGTTTTTTAAATGGGATATTTGTATATATGAAGTATCTAAGTAAGGCTGTTTTGATTATAAGATTAGAAAAAGTGATGTTCAGCTGATAGAAATCTAAGTCAGAGGTTGTGCAAGAGATTGAGTCTCAGCGCTATGAAGCTATCAACAGCCACTGCAGCTCAAGTTCAAGCTACAACCAGGGAGCTGACCCAAAGGGCACAGCAGACCACTCCTGTCTCGCCTGCTGCTCCCCTCAGAAGTGCATTTCTGTCATTTTGTCTGTTCTGCTCCCCACTGTCTCTGGTAAATCCTTTTACTTCCTGTACCTTCGGCCTCCACCCCAGCTCTTGGATGCATAAATAAATAAATCTTTAAAAAAAAAAAAAAAAGTCAGGCAAAGGTGCTGATATGGGCATGAAGGATGGTAGCCTAGGTTTGGACTTAAGGGCCAGAGATGGAGCAGGACAGAGTTGAGCAAAGGCAGAACCGTGCAGGAAAATATCCTATCTGAGAAATGGGTCTGCTACTTACCTCATTGTACTCGAATTTTGGATTTGTGGTTATTTGGTCTCGTGGGTAGATGCAGGATGTGGGAGGTTGATATATATTAAGTGTTACTGTGCATCAGACACTTTTAAGTTTTTCTTCAATTGCACCATCTTCTTTTCCCACAATTCCGTGGAATACATATTCTGCTATCCTCGGAATTTGAAATCAGGCCTTTTTGACTAATGATCATGCATAATTCCATTGTTTTAAAGTACAAATGAGGCAAGGTCTCTGGGCACCCAGGCCTGGGTCTGGCACTCACACATGCTTCGCAAACACTAATGTTCTTTCCCCCTATAGACACCTGCTCTCTCTGGTTTGTCTCAACGGCAGGATCTGAGGACTACTCAGCCATCCTCACCCAACTTCTTTGACCTAGTGCAGCTGGTATTTTAAAGCATCCCTTTTCTGCCACAGGTGACCCTCATATCTCTGATGATTCTATCCGCTCGACATCTGCACCTCCCCCAAATTCCCTCAGTGCTCCCACCCAACCCCTATTCCTTTAGACCATTGCCAATCCAGTGGGGTTGAATAATGACAAATGTGCATTGGACCTGAGGCTAGGGGTAAATGCTTCTTGGGAATTTGGTGGAGGCCCACACACATCTCATTTATAACTTACGTCACTGGAATTAAGACAGCTAAAAACAGAAAGATTAAGATCCCTGCCACCCTCTCCAACTAATCTCAAACACGAGAGATGAAAACTGCAGAAGGCTCATCTCTGTGAGCTTTTACAACACAAGATTGTAGCTCATCAGAGCCAATTCCTCAAGCCATTTACTTTAATCTAAACCAGAATTTCTCGTCTCCCCTTTTATGATCCCATTTCAGGCTCTATGAAGAGATGGAGCAGCTTGTCCATATGTTATCATCCTAATGAAAACAATAAGCCTGGTGATTATTAATCACCTGGCCTTATCAGCCATTAAAGGAAAGTCTTATTAAGCAAAAGGCATATGTTTTGTCCCTGAATTCCAGAGATAAAAACCCAAAGGAGACGAACGAAGAGAACTAAAAATTCAGTTGCATTGGAATTTGGAAAATGAATAATATCTTGACAGTAGCTTCTTTAATTAAACATTCATACAGCGTTGGAAATACAATATTCAGCCCTAGATGTGGTTGTCTGAGTTTCCTTTTATTGTTGTAATTTTCATAGTTTAATATGAGTTTTTGGAATTCTAGAAACATCAGAGTAGCTTTAATCAGCTTTGTAAATAGTGTTCAGAATTCATTAGCTGCTTCCCCAAGTGAGACTCAATATCCACATCTGAAGTGTACACTGAGGAACCCTGCACATCTCAACTTAAAACACCTACCACTACACAGTTTAAAGCTGACCATAAAAGGAAAACGATGTATAAGCCATTTAAAGAGCATAGACTAGTTACAGAATCCCTGTAAGCAGCTTTGCAATAGTAATTTCTAAAGGCAAGGAATGACAGCAGGGGAAATGGCTCTCATGGCAGGGACACCCTCCAGTCCCCCCATCCTGACAGGGACTGATCTTCAGGACAAAGCCAAGGGCAGCAATCACTCCTGCGACCTCTAGGTCTCCAGCAACTAAAATGGACAGGCAGAAACTAATTTGCATGTCCATATATTATTTTGTCTTGTTTATTTTAGTGGAAAGTATTGTACTGGAATCAGCCATTTCTCAAAGTGAGGGGTGGGAGAGGGAAGAAAAGAGACACCAGTTCCTATAAATTCTTACAGCCAACAGAGGTGAACAGCAGTGCCTCTGAAGACCAAGGAGAATCTTTGAAACATGGGCACTGAGTTTGGGGCTCCCTGTGCCATGTGAAGCTCAAGTCAGGCCCAGCAGCTGGTGGGACAGACAGGTCTCATGGCAGACTTGCATTATGGAGGTGGCCAGTCTCAGAAGGTAAACTCTGGCTTGTCTGTTACTATCTGCCATGCTTTGCTCTCCCTGGACTAGGCAAACCAAACCCCTGCTTACAGTTTGGAAACAGGTAAAGACCCTGGCATGGAGATTTGATTCATAATCTGGGACAAGACGAGTTCATTTTCAGGCCCTCCCTGGTGGTGCATAGGTTTAAAGCCAGCACTGCAAGCTAGCCACAGCCGCTTCAGTGCGAGTTCGATCCCCTGCCCAGGAAGTGGCCCACGTGGCATTGCAAATCGCTCCTGACCTGCCCGCTGCTCCCCTCAGCAGTGAACTTTGTCAATCTGCCTGCTCTGTTCCCCACTCTGTCTCTGGTGAATCCTCTCAACACCCCTGTACCTCTGGCCTGTACCCCAGTTCTGTAAGCATAAATAAATAAATCTTTAAAAAAAAAAAAAAGAAGAAGAAGAAGAGTTCATTTTCTGCAAAGCTCCACTGGGAAACCAAACGCTCCAGTGTCCACACCTTGTGTTCACTCCCCGTGAGCCCCAGGACTGGCCTGAGTCTGCCATGTCCTCTCTGCGCCACTATTCATGTATCACCCTTCAGTGGAAAGTTTTTGAATATAGGTAGAGAGAAATGTAACATTATGGAAGAGCCAAAGACTTTATGTTTTAGTTTCTCTGGCTCTGAACAATTTCCTATAACTGAAATACCAAAAAGGATGCTTCCTGAGTGTACCGGCTGTGTTTGAATTCCCATGGCTAAGCAGCCCTGGCTTAATATCTGGGTGACAATTTGTTTCTCAACTCAGTGGAGGAAATAATCCTCCACAGCCCTTATGAGGACAAAATATGATGGCTCTAAGTGAGCAATGCAGTTTTTCCCGGCTCTCGCAAAACATCAAAATTTGCCACCGCCAGAAACTGTTGGTAGAAAGAAATGTGCAAAGGAGCCTCAGAAGCAGCGCATCAGCAAGGAATGGTGACGGGCTGGACTTATAAGCTGTGAGCCGCAGTCCCTGGCCACTTGCACGCGAGGAGTTGGGTTAGTAGGAGGCAGGTGTGCAGTTCCCCAACAGGTGTGTCCAAAGGGTCTTTGCAGCCCTGGTTCTGCTGCTACCTGGAGGAATTCAGGGGTGCTACTACAGACAGAGGAATCCTGGGGAACGGTGTTAAGTCAATCCAACTGTTCCCTTAAAGGAAATTGCTCAGGCCAAAAATAATCATCACAAGATCAGAAACATTATTGCACACAACCTACATGAATTTCAGTGTGTGCAAAATCTGAAGTATGAGGATGGTGTGGAAATCGGGAGATTTCTTCAAACTTCAAGAAACGTATTCCTAACAATGTGGACCTTTGTTTCTCTCACCTTCTCTCCACCTGGATGCAAATGTAGGGAATGTGAAAGCTAAAAGGAATGGGGGTGCGGCCCGCCCAGGAAGAGAACAGCTTGCCTGCCTAGCCCATCTCTGAACCATCTGCACACCTGCGTCCTCAGCCTGTGAGGCTTTGAAGGGCAGAACTTACTTAGCTCCCTGCTCCAGGCTTGGGCATTAACCCACTGTCCCACCTGTGGTCTTTGCATGGCTATTCGAAGTGAAAGTCTGTTGTTTGGGCCCCTCTTTAGGATCACGTCAAGAAGGCAAGCAGACCAAGGCAGCACAAAGAACAGAGAAGACGGCAGCGACGAGCAGCACTGACCTAAGGGCTCTGTTTGCACTCCTGCTCCTGGCTGTCTCTACCATCACCCCCGGTTTAATTCATTCGAATCCCCCTGGATTCCCTTCTCCACACAAGGCACTGTTTGTGAACGGAAGATGCAGGTTTCATCGTGTTCATACCAGGTAAAAAGATATCCTCGTGATTCATGAAAAGAAATGCTACCATGAGCTGTAGAAGTAAGCCAGGAGTCCAGAAGCTGGGAAGTCTGGCTTCAGGGCTGCCTATTGCATACCTGAAAAGCTGCTTAGCTTTGGAATGCAACAGGTTTTCTCATTTTATATCAGAAGGTGGACCAAGGTCATTTCTCATTTCTTTGACTGTATTATCTTATTGTAAACTCGACAGTCTTATAATCTGCCACCATCTGTGCATTAATTGCCTAATTCTATTGCTCACTTTAAATTTATGCTTCAAGAAGAAGGAATAAAATTTATCACTTTTAACATGCAATGTTGTTGATGATTAATTGGGTTTCCTGCTGATCAATAGAAGCAAAGCAAGTGTGAATGCTAAGAACTTGCATCAATGGAAGGAGACACATTGTCAGTGTCTTCAAGTGCCCTTGGAGATGTTTCCCGGGATACATCCTTCCCAAGCTACTTTGCAGCTTCTGTCTCACAACCCTCCCTGCCCTCGCCCTTAGCCTGTTGTAGAGCCAAGTTGGGACAAGAATTCTCTATAGACAAACACAGTATTTCCAGGGAGCTTTTCTGACTGTTCTCACTCAGCTCCTGCATTCAGAGCAAAAAGATAACTTGTCTGTCCACAGCTTACAAAGGATTAACGTCTGCGCATTTTTCCAACCACTTTCTCAAACCCTCGAATCCTAGAAGTATTTCCTTATTGGATTAGTGGCAGCTAAGCGTCTCATAACTAATACACTTATCCTAATAAGAATTGTTCAGATGTAATTTGTGAAATAAAGATGCTCTGACATCTTAGCCCTTGTAATTAGACATCTAGAGAGATAGGGCTTGGGTTTTGTTTTATTAACAAATAAAGCTTGATTCCCCTTAACACCCTCAGAGGAGGAACCCAGACAGCCTCTGGACCAGCAATCAATGTGGACTCCCCTTCTCCCGACTATAAATCAGAGATAACACAATTCCCCTTGTTTTGGCTCTAAGCTCTAAATGGGGGTAGAGTCGAGGGTCAAGAAGTAAATTGCTGTATAAATGCAATTCAGTGATTCAAGAGCCTTTCAGATTTCATTGGGGGAGGGGAAAGAGGGTTAATTCAATTTTTTGCTAAATGTTCTCTTTCTGCTCCAAGTGGGTCGTTGGAAATTCTGACAGTTTCTGAGCAAAAATTTGGTTGCTCTGAAAGATCCACAGGGAACATGAGATAAGGAATCATGGGGGCCAGATGAAATTATGTTTGCTAACTGGAAGCGACAAATACTTGAGGTCAGCATATTTGTCACTCCCACCCCAGCTTGTCCCCCCAGGCTGTGGTTTGCATTGACAGTACACCCCCACCTTCACTCTCCTTACCAGTGCACCCCCCCACCCCCCAACAACAGTCTTCACTTTGCTCCTTTGTATCCAGCGGGCCTCTAATGACTTCTTGCTGCTAGTGGTCCCTGGAGCCTTGCCACCCTTTGTGGGTTCACCCTGCTTACATAGGTCCTTTATTAACCCTTCGTGACATTTGGTCTTTTATTAACCCTTCGTGACATTTGGACCTCCACGGCAACACACATTAACAACACTGATAATCGTTCTGACACTAAGATATAAGACATCAAAAGATCTATCAAGTAGTATTTTCCCCACTGCCAAAGCAAGTCAGAAATATCTCTTCTTAGACTTTTCTGTGTCTGTAGTCAACACGATCATGGGCATTTTTTCTTGATCCCATTAGGGTTTGCTCCCCACACACGTGTGAACACCCAAGCACATAATTGCATATTTCTGTTGCAAGCGGATTCCCAGCATCAGGATTTTCTGTGAGTCTACCCACCTCATCTGTTCCCCATAATGCCCCTGACATAAAAAGCAAAGACTAATGCTAATCTTCCAAGACTTCAGGTATTCTGAGAACCTACCCAAGTTTCTCTATGCTCCACCCTCAGCCTAGAAAGACCAAGGGAGGGGGGCCTCAGTACCCAAAGGATGGAGGCAGTGGACTTTGGCACAGTTCACAGAGGTTTCCAGGAGCATGAACAAGAAGTAGGTGAGGCAGGAGCCAGACAACTAATAGAGACTAGAATCCCAGGAATTGCCTTCACATAACAAAGGCTGAAGTAATTTCTTACAAAATACAGCATCCAGGTGGAAGCACTCTTGGAGGCCAGGAGATCAGATGATGCCCATAAGTTGTGGGAAAAATAGGATGAGAAAAGGCAAGGGAAGAGTCAGCGATGTATCATTATCAGCATTCAGGATTTGGAAATAAGATAAACCTTTTCTCCACTGCCTATAATTTTCAGGCCTGTATTCCTAGGCTTAAAATATGCCCCTGCTGTTGTTACATTGGTGATGCTTTATTTGTTTCTATTAGCTTCACCATCCCATTCCTTCTAGAACCAACTTGGGCTGCACATTAGAGTCATTCCAAGAGGCAGATTTCAAAACACCGATGCCTGAGTCTCAACCTGCTAATGCTCAAACTTAAATTTAACTAGTCTAGGATATGTCTTTGGACTTATGGCTTCAAAACTGATTTCACTATGGAGCCAAAGTTGAGAATCATTGCTGCATAAAATGTCCACCAGACTTACCTGGAATGAATGTAAGTCTAACCACCTAGCCACCTTTGGTAGGTGAGATGAGAATTGGCAATACAATAACCCTGGACTTAGACACAATGGCATGGGATCAAAATGAGCCTAGATCACGAGGGAATATAAAAGTAATTCTTGCAGAACTTCTGGTGATGCTTTTTCTCATCAGCCCACACTGTGTTCCTGTATAGCAATGGTCCTCAAACTTTCGCAACATCAGAATCATCCGAAGGGTTACAGTTTATTAAAAAACAAAGACTGTAGGGCCCACACCATTTCTGATTGGATAGGTGGCATGGAGCCCCAGAATTATAGTTCGGACACATTCACAGGTGTTGGTGATCCTGCTGGTCCAGGGCTGTGCTTTGAGAGGCATTGCTTTAGAGAAAGTTCCTCTCCCTCCATCCCTTTGTCTTCCTGGGTTTCATGTGATTAAGAGAGTGGTTTCTTTATAGCCCTATAGAGAGTCTCCCCACTCTGTGACCACACACAGGGAAACATCCATCATCCTGGACCAGCCGGGTGGCTAAGGGTTATCTGCTCTCCACCAGGTGTTTGCAGGCCCAGGCATCTGAGACCAGAGCAAACACCCCCGGGAACCTGGGTTTTATGTGACTGTCTTTTAAAAGTTTGGAGTATACACCACAAGGAACGCCCACTTGTCAGCAAGGGTATTTCCTTAGATGATCACACATGGTTTCCAGTCATGAAGGAAAATCACGAGACAGGTGGAAGAAAATTCCTGAAACCCATGACTGCACTCTCAGTTCACCCCAAAAATGAAATTGAAAGAGAACTTGAGGAATAGATTGATTTCACTCTACCCATTCTATACTGGTCTTTGGAGTAAATGGGTTTTTCTTGTGTTGACCATTTACAATGTTTGCAAAGACACTCTCGCTTTAGGAGCATGTGAACTCTCTAGAGAGGTTTCAAACATTTTACTATTATCTGAGTAGTCCATTTCTTTTTCCTGTTCTCATAAACACAAACATCTCGTCATTCATTTTTAATTACTGCCTTTTGCTGTTTTACTTTGAAACATATTTTGGAAATGGAAAAAGTAGTGCTATTAATTTTCCCCAGTCTTAGCAGCAGAAAGCATTACAGCTGGCAAAAAGACTTATGGGGGGGCCCTCCACAGTCTTCTCTTTACAAAGGCTCAAGTTGCACCAAAATCTCTGTCCAGGTTAGGACCCACCGCCTATATTCAAGTGGAAGCTTTAGGTCCATAGTGGCTTGAATCTCAAAGTTGTGACTTTGGGTTGATGTCAGATTGCTTCCTGGGCACGTGCAGAAACCTGCTGCATACGCAGACACACCTGGACTGCCTTGATCCAGGATCAAGGCCCATCAACAACAGATATCTTCCCTACTGCCACTTGACTTGACATCAGTGGGCATGATAAACTAGCCTCTAGTATGTCCTGAAATCTTCTGCTTGGGACACTCCATCCATGAATGTTAGCTATTGCTAGACACAAACTTTGGGAATCATAGAAAGTCAATCACGTCAGTTTCATTATTTGAGGACTTCTGGAACTTTTAACCTGCTAAAACATGAATTTTCCATAAGTGGATTTATTGGATCATAGGACACATATTTGATCATAGAGGTAAAAATCTGGGGAGTTTCTCTTGGGACATATGTGAGGAATTGCTTTGGGGAATAATTGTTAGACAATGTCTGGTTTCTTCTCACATAAATTCTGCATCCAAGTCTGAAATCTCTATCTGTGGAAATGAGTCTTAGCTAACCAACAAGACTCAGAGGTGAGATCTGAGCCAAGCATAGCCGTGTACCTCTGACCTAAGAAACAAAGCACCAAGACGGCTTTTGAATGTCCCTCTGACTCCCTCTCCACCAGCTCACTGGGGTATGAACGTGATTCTAGTGAAAAAGAAAAACCAAGGGAGGACTTTAAAATGCTGTTTCAACTTTTATAGGCATATTTTAAACATTTTTCTTACACTACCTTCTATAGAAAATATTTGGATCAGAATATTCTTGCCAAGAGAGCTCTGCTTAGCCTAGACACATGGACAAGAGGGCAAAGCATTTTGGGTAGAAATCAATTTTTCTTAACAGCAGTCACCCAAGAAGTAAATGACATTCAAACAATTAGTCCAGAATCAGAGACTGTTCTTACTTGTCCTCCTAACTCTCCTCAATTGCTCCTTATGCTGTGGTAATACATGGCTTAGTTTGACATCAGAGGCATTTGCAGCAATGTGGTCACTGTTAGTAAAGCTTGATTCTGACATTATAAACATTTCATTGTCCAGAGTCTTATTATATTATGTTACAGTAAATATATATTACAATGTATCATCTGGTTCAGTTAAATAATTGCATCATTTATGTTCCCAATAATGCTTTGTCAGTAGTTTCCCTTTTTAAGTGAGGAAACCAAGCCAGTAGGATCCTAAGGAATTATCCTAGGTCACATAATAATAACAGGACAGAGCCAAGACTTGAACCAAAACCCATCTGAAACCAAAGCCTTCAGTTGCTTTCCATAATTATTAAAACAAGCGATAAAATGGAATAGTTAAGATAATGTCTTAAAACCTCAAAATGCTTTTAAAGTACCCATCATTCCAAAACTGGGGAGAAATGAATTCTCACAACACGAAAGCACATGGTAAACACACCAGGACCAGCTGACAGAAATCTGAGTTTTTGTGATCTGCAAATAATCCCTTCTCGCTGATAATAGATTCTACAGCAAATAAATAAACAGCTTCACAGACAAAATCTCACACAAAGGGGCTGTAACTCTTCAAATGTATCCTTTTAAAAATGTACTCCAAACTCTCCAAATGAAGAGATTTGTTTTAAAAAGAACTGCAGAGAATCTTTAACAATGTTTATTTCCTGGCCACCAAATTGATGAAAAAGAGAACTTTATGGTTAACAAAATGCAATTAATCTTTCAGTATAGTTTGTAAAGCATGCTCATTTGTACCAATTAACTTAATTATTCTATCTGGCGGGTTTCTCTCCCCCTCTTTTGTGTCCCAACTTTCTTTCAAGTTTTAAGTCAGAGGAATCTTTACTGCCTGGTTTCTACTTAAGATTGCAATAATTTGTCATTGGTGTGCAGACACTTTCTTAACTATTCCTGTGTTACAAATAAAAGAATCGGTATTGCTCGGGAGGTTATCTCTAGGGCCCTGCAAAGCCAAGCACTATAAAATGGTTAGACATTAAAGATGCGAAGAAAACCCTATAAAACAACACATAAAAATGTGTCCCGCCTTGCCATTTATATGGAAAGATGGTGCAGTTCAATCTTTCAAGCCAAAGACTATTTTAGAATTAAAGTTTCAATCAGAACAGGAATGGAGAGAGAGGTTTCATTCTTTTTCTTTGACCTTCTGTTGTTTTTCTTTATTCTTTCTTTCTTTTTTTTTTTGCTTGTAAAACTGCCAGAGTAAAATCATGTGCTATATTGCCTTTCCCATTGGCCTTTTGATCTCTCTCTCTCTCTCAAACTCTTGCACACGCGCATGTGCACACACACACACACACACACACACACACTGCACTGCAAGCAAACTCTGTTGTGTTTTTTTTTTTCTAGTTCATGTTATTTCAGGGGGGATAAAACTTTGCTAAATCAGACCTTTCAGTCATAAAGAAAGAAAGAAACTCTGCTTGTTTAAGCAGACTTAATCATTACAAAACAGAATCTGAAAAACGCAGCTCTGTCCATGGCCCCTAAGAGCTATTGATTTAACCATTTGTATAGTTCTCCGCTTTCTAAACTGCATGTCACTGAGGACATAATAGGTGTTTATGCAATGATTTTGCCCAAGAGGATGGATTTAGTTCTGCCAATCTCAGAAGAAACTTCACCCAGTCCCTTAACTACCAAGAATGAAGGTTGGAATCCAAAACCTACCAGAAATAACCCACCTAGCAGAGAATCCTGTCTATATGGCAGGACAAATGTGGAATTATAGAGCATCTGATTTTCCTCAAGTGAGGAAAATCCTGCTTCCATGAAGTCCCAGGCCCCATCCTTCAGCTCAGCGTACAGATGTATACACATTAACCTCATTGACTGTAGAAACTACATCCATTTTGATTCTCCATGTGTATGTAATTAAATTTGCTCTTTTTCCTAATCTGTCTGTTGCTAATTTGATATCTTGACCAACCCAAGATAAACCAACAGGAGTAGAAGGAAATTTCCTCCTGCCCCCCTACAGTTCTCACAGTGACTGGGGAACAGATTGGAGGGACCAAAGACAAGACATAGCGTGAAGTCAATGTAATTTGGGGGCTTTGAGTCTCTGGAATCTAAGTAGATCTCAGCTGGTACCAGCCTTTTTACTGAGATCTTAGCAGTGTCTTGTAAACCTCCAAGTGGTTCCTTAAGTGGACACTTGTCAGGACAAATCTTCATTGGTACATAAATGAAGGATTAAAATGTACCATGGAACATCTGTCCCTGATTCCTGCAGACTTACTTTTTCCTTATCTATTACTGAGAAGCAACCCTGTCTTCAAGTAGCTTGAAAGTAGATTCACGTGTTTTGCCTTATAGTGCAGCCTTCATTTTATATTTACAGAAGCATTCCCATTACCCAGTGCCACCCAGAAATAGGTAAACCTCAGCTTAAGCTTTAACAAATCCCTGTACATAACCCACAACATCATTCACTATCTCATTTATTTAATTATCTCAAATTTGTCAGGAGTTTTATTTATCTGAAATGATCAACACAAATTGAGTCAGCTTGCTGGCTCACACTGATTCTCCCACGTGTGAGTTTCGCTTCCTGCATGTTCTCCCTTATTGTAAAACATTCTGCTTCTGGTCCCAGGTCATAAGACTGATACCTGAACTGAGCCAGCAGTTGTCCCACCTGTGGTGTCCTGCCACAGCACAAGGAATTAATGGGGGATTCAATCGTGGCCAATCCAAGCCAAGATGTATTCCTAATTAGAGAGAAAGATGCCTTTTCCCTTCCCCAGACAGAAAGGTGGTAAGATATGCATCTTTAGCTGCCTGAGGCATGTCACCCACCATGCATTTGTGTGGCTTCCTGACAAGGTAGCCTCCAGCAGAGAAGGGAAGCTGACAGCTTCCTGATGGAATCTCAGTCCTTCCTGTAATGGTTATGACCCCTCCTCCAAGTTTGTTCTCAAGAATCACTAAATTTTTGTTCCTTCTTTAAGCTGATTTCAATCCTTACTAAATCAAATTTTTCATGGAATATCAAAAAAAGAGAGAGAGAAAGAAATATCTTCATATGATGAGGTGCTATAACCATAGAAATGACAACGTAGAATCTGTCACCTTGGGTCAGCACCGGAGAGAACAGACGGGTGTCTCCTCTACAGTACTGTGCTGAGAGTTTATAAATTCATCCTGAGTCTTGGACAAAAGTTTTAATTTCAATAGGCTAGGTTTAAGTAAGGGATAAAATAATATACTTTAGAAATATTTAAATAGAAATGGTGATTTTTTTTTATCTCAGGCATTTGAAGAAATCAATTTGGTTTTTAAGAACCACACACTGAATTCCAGGCAAAACATATTTTTAAACATCTGTCATATCAAATTTATTTCTTCCAACTCTTTACAATTATTTTCTTCTACAGTTACTAACTAGCCTATTCCAAATGCAGACTTGTATAAAGATGTATTTCCATTCTTTTCTTTTCCACTTTCCTGTCCCTCTTGTTTGACTCTTTCCTCTTCTACCTTTTGGGTGTAAGCCATTGTTTATAACAATGGTTGTTTACTACGGCTGCCCGCCCCACAGCTCTACCCATATCCCTGACTTTGAAGAGTTTGACCAACATTTCTCTGGTTCAAAAGGCAGAGATTCTATTTTCTAATAGTTTATCTCTTGTGCTTTCTCTAGAGCTCAAGACTCCAGCCTGCATGCTAGGAACCAAAAGGCAAATCCATGAGTCAGTAAATTCTCACATGAGTCCTGGTCATAACTAATGCTCAGGGCAAATGAAGGTTCTGACCTGCTCTTCCCACCTTGTCATAGCATAGAACAGGTAAACTTCAGTCCAGTGGCTGGAACCTTGCTAGGAGTCTCCCCTGTGCCAACTCCATAGTCCTATGACTCTTGCCTTCTCCAGGTGGGTTCCCTCCCATTGCCACATCATCTTAGTGCATCTTTCCACCTGTCAACCTCCCACCATTCCCTGAGATGTCTGTTTACTCATGACCAGTGCTCTTCCTTCCATGGCTCTGGGCTAATTCCTGCCTGGCCCATCTCTGTTCAGATTATGATTCCTATGCACCTACATGCCCCTGACTTTATCTGTTCTGTGCTCTCAATCACTTCCTCAGAGTTTTGCTAAACTGTGTACATTTCTACCATCCCCAACCCCAAAACTAGCACTATCCCTCAGATATTCCTAATCCAGAATTCAACTTCTTATCTTCTTTTATAATTGATATTGTGTACTCCCTTTTGTTCTAGCCTAATTCCTTCAGTAGATGATGTGCATACATCAGCACAATATTAATCTCCAAATATTTTCCCAATTCTTCTAAACTTTATGTTGAAATTTATCAATAACTTCTAATTCATATCACATGATATTGATCCATCTTATGCTATCGCTAGTTTAGGATCTTGTAGCTTCTGTTCATCACTTGCATTTTTAATCATTTTTGAGTTATACACATGCATTAGACAGAGACAAATGAAAACATTAATTAGTGTCTATCTCTGTGGTCAGATTAAGAGAAACTTTATTTCCTCTTGTGTGCTTTTCTATCTTTTTCAAATTATTTATTTATTCTAAATAAACCTAACTCTTCAAAAAAAAAGTCAACTTCTGGAATCATTTAAGATATCCCATAATCCAATACTCATGCCTATTTCCTCTTTTTCTTTAATCTATCTTACTTTATCCAAAGAGCATTAACAATCAGTGAAGGTGAGGGAGGAAATAGCATCTACATTTTTCCAAACCATGTTTTGTCACTGACACTCCACTAATATTGTTTTATGTTCAGTGAGTGAGGAGTCAATGATTGAAATAGAGTCAGTACCTCTTGCCAATCACTTAACCCAATAATAATAGTAGGGAGCAATTATGTGGTAGTAACAGGGTTCAGAACTGTTCTAGTGGGGATATGTGTGTGATTCTATGCAACTCTATGAAATAGATAGTCACATTATCCCTTTTTATGGCTTAGAATATTTAGAATCGAGATTAGGTGACCTGCCCAAAGTCACATAGCTCATGGTTTCAAGTGCAATTGGTCTTTCCTGATGCTTCACCATTAATCATGCTGGAAAGGTGTGTCCTATCCAGAGGGAGCCTGGAGATAAACAATGGGTACTCTACTCTTCACCCTCATAGTATTTCAACCAAGGTACGGGTAAGAATTCAGGGGCTAGCCTGAGTCCTCAACTGCCACTTATAATATTATTCCTATGGAGAGAATTCTCTGTGCATTCCAAACAACTGACCTATAAATGAAGTTTCTGAGTAGTCTATTTGCAAGTAGGGGGTTGCTTGTATATCTCACAAGGAAATTATTGCCAAAGGAAACACATGTGTTTCCATCCAAAATAAATGTCTGGAAATTATTTGGCCTTTGAATAAACTCAGCCCATCCATCTTTAGCCAGGAGATTACTCTGAGGACTCTTCATCAAGTGCTTACAACATGAATAAAGACTTTTCAGAATGCTAACATCAATTCACAGACGTGGTTCTGGAAGCCTGAGGATTTTCACATGGGCACACACATGCTCCTGGAAGAGACTCCTTCTTGGCTGTCAGCCCTTGCAGAAGAGGAGGCAGAAAGCATGAAAGCTGAGCATTTCCTAACCCTTCCAGAAATAGATATATGTTGTTCTCTATACTTCCATGAAAATAAGATATCTTGGATGGAGAAAAGACTCAAGGTATGGAGAGCCATAAATTGGCACTATTGTTACTGTTTTTAAAATATATTCTAATGTATGTTTGGGTTTACCTGTTAGAAGTATACCACATTATTAACAGGTTGTAACAATGGTTCACCAACTCTCTCAATCTGAGTTTTAAACTGCAGTACACAGAACTTGATTTTATATCATTTAGATTCCAAAAGGTAATGTTGTTGTGGAATTGTATAATTATGTAAAGAGCAATAATATATTGCAGACTTAGTAAGGCACACCTTCATCAACAAGAGAATGTGGGACAGCTCAGCTGTAGTAACAGAAATCTCCCTAGCAGAGAACAAAATGAGGAGAAAAAAATACAACTAACTAAAGTTACAACTAACTAAAGTTAGTTTATAATTTTATTGTGAAAAACTGTTTCATTTGGGATAGTCAAAACAAGCAACTAATTTTCCCAAGCTGCAAGGACACCAAGCCACACTATGCAAAATGAAAATTTTACAAGATTAGGAAAGAAAAAAATCAAAATCAAAATATATACTATAGTCAACTAAATGCCCACAAATAACACTGTCCAGCTTTATTACCATAAGGAAATCTTTTTAATTAGAAAGTGGATAACTTTACAGTAATGACTTAGAATCTAAGTGTAATCAACTCCAATATTTTGTTGCCACAAAATTCATATTTTGCAATCTTAATCTTCATTATAAGGGCATTAAGAGGTAAAGTCTTTGTATTTGATTAGGTCATGAGGGTGGACCCCTCTCGAATGGAATCAGTGCTCTTATAAAATAACCCTTCTGTAAGGTAAAGACCTGGGGAGATTACCATCTGTTATCTGAAAATCAAAAACCAGGCACTGGGCCTGGCAGCCTCTGATCTTGGGTGTCCTGTCTCTAAAACTAGGAGAAGTAAGTATTTATTAATTAAATCACCCAACCTATAGCTATTTTGTTATAGTGGCCTGAAGGACTGAGCTCTTCATTCTTTCCATACTACATATATTCAATATGTGTTTGAGGAACAGATCAGTCTAACAGGCACATAATCATAATACATGTGTTTGTCACTAACTTACTTTTTACACTTAACAGATTTGCAGCTACATCTGGTTCTTGAATTTAAGAGGTCCATGGATAATCTGCATGTCAAGTTATCTTAATAAATGGTAGCTGGTTCCTTTTGTTCTGCTTGCTGCAAAGGAGTGTCTTTTTTAAGGATGGAAAAAACTTTTGGGTCATCCATCAGCTCTGTTAATATTCTTCACGTGTGCACAATATTACTCTATTAATTATTTCTTGTCTAAATATTTAAATTCAATGATAACTGACTACAGGTTAGAACCACATTCTCTAACATGATACCACTGGCCACAGGTGCTATTCAGCCCCAGAAACAAATATCTCTGGTGTGAACTGACATTCACTAAGAATGAAATAAACAGTGAATTTGCAAATGTGATGCCTAGTATCATAATAATTTTATCTCATTTATATGCTGAAATGGTGATATTTTTTAGTAGTCTTAAGTAAAAATACATTTTTAAAATTGATTTCTTTACTATCTGCTGTTCTGTCTTACCACAGAAGGTTGACCTCTAAGAATGAGTCTCCATTCTTCCATGCTGGTAGGTTTCTCTTTGGGTTCAACCAATGGGTGGGCCCAACAGAAGGTCTAAGGATACAAGGAAGGAGACAATAAGGATAGTCTCTCCTTTACTCTTCTAACTCGTTTAAGGCTAAGTTTGCTGGAGAAGTTGGCTGTCTCCATGACTTCAGCTCCCACTGTCCTCCTAGGCTCCACCCTTCCTTCGACTTCAGTAACACAATGTCCTCCCTACATCACTTCAGCTCAGGAAAGGGAAAAATTCCCATTGTTACTATTCTCTGGGTGTTTCATCATCATTCATAGGTTTCCTTTGCCCTCTCCACACATTAGATCATCCCCTCACTAATGTACATTCACTTGAAACACCTGGGTGAATTCTGTTTCCTGCAGAGCTCCTGTTAATTCAGTAGCCCATTCTTTCCCTCTACATACCAATAGGAAAAACCCAAATCCAGGCCCCATATTATGTTAAGATGAGTCTGATGCATTAAATCAAAGTTTACTATTCTTCCCAGTTATCCAACTGCTCCTTGGTGATGCATCCAAATCAATATGCTTAAAATTCTACAGACTGGTCAAGGCAATTACTGAGTTCCCTAGTGACAAATTTTCAAGTCCCAGTTTCACCACAGCATGTAAGCAAAAGTGTCAATGCCCAAAGAACTACAAACACAGTGTTTGAAAGTACACAGGAAGAACTGAATATGTGTTCTACTCAATCTTGCGATCATTTCCCTAGCAAACAGTAAGAAAACTAAACATTGACTAGGTAAGAGCACCTAGTCAATAGGGCAGGTCCTCAAATAACATTTTGCTCCATGTATTTTGGTTGTTACATTGGTGAGGAAAAAAATCAACTGTTGGCCAAGGCCATTGCCTGGTGCAGTTGCATGTTCTCTGCATGCCCACATGGGCTTTTCCTGGGAGCTCTAGTTTCTTCCCACATCCCAGAGGTGTGTACACCAGGCTTATTGGTGGGTCTCAATTGTCCCAATCTGAGTGATTGTGGGTGTGTGTGATATGTCCTCATGGAAGGTCAGCCTGTCCAAGCATGTTCCCATGCAAGCATAGGCTCCTACCACCCATGACCCTGAACTGGAATAAGTATATTGGAAAATGAATGACTGAATGTGTGAATACATGCATTGATGAATACAAATGACTGGTTAATATTAGAAGTCTTTGGGGTCTTTATTTGGGGTTGATGTTCTCATGACCAGAAACCTGCCATAAGAAATTAAACCTTGTTTATATGGTAAATCAGTTTCTTTATCTATTATTTGGCCTTAAAGTTTCTAAGAACTTATGACAACATTAAATGATGACTTACTGTTATAGGGTGCTGGAGCCAGCTCATGGAATTTTAAGGGGTCAATTTCATGGGCATCTTCCCAGCTCTGGGTTCAGTAACATCACATTAGTGTTTGAAATCAGAGCATTGATGTCATCACAAGCAAAAGTTATGGTCATTTTTCTTTCTCTTTTATTTTATTGAGAAAGAGCACATGCTAGTTCTTAAAAATTCATGTGCAGGCCCTCCCTGGTGGCGCAGCGGGTTAAAGCACTGCACTGAGAAGCTAAAGCCACTTCAGCATGAGTTCGATTCCCGCCTGCCCCGGAGGTGACTACATGGCGTGGCAGACCTCTCCTGACCTTCCCACTGCTCCCCTCAGCAGTGTACTTTGTCCATCTGCCTGTTCTGCTCCCCACTCTGTCTCTGGTGAAGCCTCTCACCGCCCCTGAGCCTCTGGACTGTACCCCAGTTCTGTATGTACAAATAAATAAATCTTTAAAAAAAAATTCATGTGCACACTACTGGATTGGCACCATCTAATTCATGTCCATGAGACCTCCTAATGAGGAGATCCTTCATCAAGCTTTTGGAAAACCACTGGAGATTCTGTTCTGAATAGAGAAATAAGATCTCAGACTACTGAAGCTATTTTTGGCCACCATGAAGGGACCCAACCAGAGGATAGAGTTGATTCACACAAAAGAACTGAAGAGATCAGGAGTCAGCCCTGAAGGCATGAGCTTCTGAATAATTGTCCTGGAACCTGCTGGCTTCCTTTCTCTTCAGTTAAATCAGACAGTAGAGTCTCTGTTCTAAAACAAGTTTGAATTTTTTTTTTTTATTATCGTCAGCTGAAATATCTTGAGTTGTTACAAAATTATGACTTACAAGAAAGGCCACCCATCTTGCAAACCCTAGGGGGAGCATTTACATTGAGGTCACTGGAGAGTGTCCTTGGAGTTGAACAGGGCACAGCCTGGGTGTGCGTAAGAAAGTTTACCCATTCGCTGCCATTCAGCAAAGAACCCAAACCCCCTGCTAACTCCCCATTGATTCCTTTTACTTCATTCTCCATTTTCATTAATCTCTTCTTATTACCCTGTCACAAATAAGACATCCATTGCCTTATTTTTATTTCCTCACTTCTTCAACAGCCTTTACTGCCTTCTACCCTTTTTCATGTTTTCTATGGCCTCCGGGAATTCCTAAAAAGAATGAATAGACTCTTTAATGCTGGCCAGCTCCATCGATTAATCAAAGTTTTCCCACCAGTCTTGCAAATGTATGCCCTGTTATTTTGCTTTCTATTTCCTCCATATTGACCAAAGTGATCTATTTATCATCCTCCAAATATGTCCAAAAAATATGTGCTTCAGCACCGCTGAGTGTGATGCTCATTTTGCCTGAATTCCTCAGTCCCTTTTTTCCCCCCACTGAAATCTTATGTTTCCAGCAACTCTCACTTCAAATCCCTTCCCTTATAATTGCTTTCATCCAATATTATCATAGGAAATAGGCTTCTTTTGCCAAAATAGCTAATCTGTTGGATAAAAATTAGAGGGCTAACTCACAAAGCCTAGGGCCAGGTCACCCATGAGAATGGAGTCAGATGTACCAGGAAATCAGGAAAGGTAGCTACCCTTTCCATTCCTGGGGCCCCAGGTCCCTACCTGTCTGTTTCTCTATTGATGTCTACCTCATTGTTATCACTCTGTCAATACCAGTTCTCTATACTTTGGATGTCTGAATAATTGTCCTAGAATCCTGTTGGTCTCGTTTCTCTTCAGTTAAATCAGACAGTAGAGTCTCTGTTCTAAAACAAGTTTGAATTTTTTTTTTTTTCATTTCCAAACCCCACTAGAAACTGAAGGTATTTTCAATATGTCACAACTTCCCGGTTTTCTGGAGAGAAACTTCAATAGGTACAGATTAGCCTACAGGTTGACTGCATGAATCTGATGTTCACTCCTTAGTCAGTCAATAGTGGAAATAAGAAAGGCACATTTTACTATTCCTTCCAGGGACTGGAAACTATCTTACTCTGAAATGGCAGTATGTGACCCCACATAAAAAAAATGAGGTTGGATCACTCTTTAACTCCATACACAAACATACATCCCAAATGAATTAAAAATGTAGATATAATTTTGTAAATAAAAAAAAATGTAGATATAAGACCTGGAATGAAGAAAATATATACAGAATAAATATCAGTGATATGTTCTATAACATCAATGATAAAGATGGTTTTAGAGGCTTGACTCCTTAGAGCAAGTGAAATAAGAAAAAAAAAAGGGGGGGATTATTGTACCTTAAAATGCTTTTGCTTATTATAAGAAAAATATTCACATAATCTATAACCAACAAAGGGTTTATATCCAAGATATATTAAAAAATTGATACAGTTCAACAACAAAGAAACAAATAATCCATTTAATAAGTGAGCAGAAGATATGAACAAACAACTCATCAAAGTAGTCATCCAGAAGACCAGCATACAAAAGAAAAAGTATTCATCATCTCTTCTAGTAAGAAACATGCAGGTTAAAACCATAATAACATACCACCATCACATACCCAGGAGAATGGTACATATTAAAAAGACACCCCTACAGCAAGAACTGGAGAATATGTGGAGCAAAAGAATTATTACACTGTTAGCAGGAATATTAACTTGTACAACTGTTATGAAAAAACATCTGGATTCATCTTAAAAAACTAAAACTGGAAGTACCATATGACCCAGCAGTCCTATTCTTGGGCATCTGTCCAAAACACATTAAACCATGGCAAAATATTTATACTCTACAGTGTTCATTTCAGCACTATTTACAATAAGTCACAAAAGCAGCCTAATTGCCCATCAACAGATTACTGCTTCAAGAAAACGTGGTCTTGCTACACTACAGGATCCTATTCGACCATTAAGAAAGATGAACTGTAATTATTTAGAGCAAAATGGAGGGGATTCAAGTGATTTGTATGTAGTAAAGCATGTCAGAATGGCATAAATAAATAAATAAAACAAATACTGGACATTACATAATGGATGAATTGACAAAATTTTTATTTTCAGAAATTAAAAAGCAGGGAAGTAGGGGTAAGAGGATATAGGAGTGGAGGTGGAGGAAAATCAACAAAATCCCAGATCTGTATGAAAAATCCTAGATGTCACTTGACTAAAGCAGAATTCACCGGAAGCTTGAATAAATAAAATACGTGGAGATTTTGTAGAAGGGCATGGGAAAAGTGGTTAGCATCTCTTCTACACACACAGAGGGATCTGAATCCCACAGCCCTTGCTTCTTATTGCATGTACCATATGCTACTCTAAATGTATTCAATATCACTTTCCACACTAGGAAAGAAGTGTTTTTTTTTTTTAATATTCTTTTTTTTTTTAAGATTGATTTATTTATGCATACAGAACTAGTATACAGGCTAGAGGCTCAGGGGCGGTGAGAGGCTTGACCAGAAACAGAGTGGGGAGCAGAGCAGGCAGATCAACCAAGTACACTGCTGAGGGGCGCAGCGGGTGGGCCAGGAGAGGTCTCCTGGGCCATGTGGGTCCTCCAGGATCAGGGATCGAACTCGCACTGAGGCGGTTACGGCTAGATTGCTGTGCTGTGTCCTAACCCATTGTGCCACCAGGAGGGCCCTTTACCTTACTATTTTATATATATTTTATGTCAGAACCACCACTGTAATTGGATTTCCCCAAATACACACTTTGAAATATTGCTTACACGCAGTTTACTGAAAGAAAGCAAGACAGGAACAAAGAAGTAAGCAGGCAATCCTTCTTTGGGGGACAATGAGCTACAGTGACGGTCACAGAGTAACCTTAACCTTTTCAACAAAGAGCTCTGTAGATAGACGACAACTTCAGCATTGTACTAATTTGGGTGAAACAGTCAGGCTTTCGTACCTGCATCTACCAGTCATGCGGTGTGAGCCACACCAGGAAGGGACATGTATTTGTGCAGTCCTGGAGGGACAAACAGCTGGATATTGTGTGATGACAACATGCCCAGCAGCTGCAGCAATAAGTCCTTTATTGAAGGGGGCTCTGGATGGCACAGCACAATGACCACATGTCAATGGCAGTCACCACTGTGCACGCTACAACACATGTGTTTGCATATCTGTTAGCTACTTCAGAGAAGAAAGACAGAGGGGGAATAGGGAGAAAAGAAAGAGAATTAGAACACTTACAAAATTATAAACTATATGCATGCTTGTCTGTAATATTCGACCTGCAAAGAGAACTTGGATGGAGGTCCCTGACCTCTGTCTGTGAGTAGATACCTCAACCATACAATCAAGTCCTATCCACTCTCTTGACCTTCACTCTTGTAGGCAGTAACCCCTGGGGTACCCACAGACCTAGAGGAAGAGACTCAGAAAAGAGGTCCTCATGGGCTCTGAATGGTACCATCTTTAGCCCCACAACCTCCTCATTTTGCAAGGAGGGGGCTGGAGCGAGGAAGGGAAAGTAGGTCACTCTGAATTGTTAACTGGTTTAAATCTTTAAGCAACTGTCAATGGCTTTGCTTGATTCTAGCAGTTCTCCACTGACTTCATAAGGTCCTGGATATTTCACAAGATTTGCAGTTTTTCTTTGCAATACTATGCAGTGTCTATGAATAACCTATATCTGATGTCTGGCCTCAGTGAGTGGAGGAGATAAGGCTGATTCCTTATATACTAGTTGTATCAAGAGGGACTGACATTTATATTCAGTAGTAAATTGGTAGATATTCCTGTGTTGTGATTATGTTGCTTCCCTCTGAGCACTTTACATGTAGGAACTTGAGTAATTTATCCTCAAACAATGAACACCTTTGAATATTAAATGCTGCTTTTATATGGATGTACTGGCTGTTGGGCCAGGATGCCTATCTGACAGAAAAGTGAATCTTCTTGGGTTGACTCCATCCGTCTTATGATCTGAGATGATGAGAAAAAATGGATAGAAGCCAAAAGAAAGGGATTAAACAAACAAACAAAGCAAAACAAAAAATTTCCTGTATTTCATGCAAAGAGAAAGTAGTCACACATTCCACTTGCAGCAGTGAGTCTTATTTGTTAAGATCAAAGATAGCCTTGGTCTGAACCACCAGCTTTTTTGTCCCTAGCAGATGTCTTAAAAAAAAAAAAAAAAAAAAAAAGACTGTCACATCCAACACTTGGTTTGATTATGAATGATCTCTGGTGCCTCCATCTTCAAAGCAATGGCCATGACAAAGGATAGTAGCTATCCAGAGAGGCGAGTGGATCTCCCGAGTAGACACAAAGAGAGTAGCTGCTAGTTTAAACCCTCAAACAAGAAACTCAACAATTTATTTTTAAATGAGTAAAAATGAATTTATAGGAGAAAGCTAGAATAAACTCCATTCCTTGCCTTGTCCCTTCTCACCACACCAAGTCATGACTTGTTCCTGTTAAATGAAGTCATTTTCCATTTTTCTATGGACGAGCCAAATTGTAGAGTCTATTCATGCCTGATTGCCAACTTAATCCACAGCCTCAGGGTCCAGGTCTGTGTTCAATTCTTGGATTTTTTTCTTACTGCCTGTTTGATCTTAAGCAAGCCTCCAGTTTTTCAGCCTCAGTTTTCTCATCTTAAAAATGGAAAAAATATCAGCACTTCTTTACATGGTTGCTGTAGCAAACAAGTGAAAATATATAACATAACATAATAAATGAATCATAGAATTTATGACCAGAGAACATGTGGGAACAGAGAATATATGGACATAAAACAAGAGGGATGTGGAGAAAGTTGGGCTTCTGTTTTCTTCCCTATGGATCTAAGTAACAACTTCACAGGATAATTTTGATGCTGATTTTTATACTGAAACAAGAAAATAAGTAAAAGACACTTATATGTGTCCACCCTTACTAAATGTTCAGGAAGTTAAGACCAGAGTTTTTGTTTTATTTTATGGTTCAAGAACATGGGATTTTGAACATGATTGTTTCTATGCACTTTCTTACCATCTCAAGAGAGGCTGAGGAACAAGAAATTAGTTGTGTTCAGGCTACTGTTGTGCTGTGCACAAGCTCCATGGCATAAATGGGTTTTGTTACAAACAAATCTTTGTCTCATCAGCTCTTCTCCCCATTCTGTGCCCCACACCCCCAGGAGTGTGACCAAGCAGGGCTAGTTCCTGAAGCCTCAGCTCAAAGGGTTCCAGCTTGGTCCTTCTGGACAGGGAGCTCAGCATAGCCTCAGGCCCAGAGGCTGAAAAGGCAGCAAGGGAGAAGAATTACCCTCTCTTTCTCCTAATGATGCAGATTCAAAAGTGGAAGAGAGAAAAGAATTCAGTATTTGTTTAATGTTATTTTTCAGAATGAGCAAAGCAATTACGTGCTGCTGAATTGGGTTATCTGGAACACCCAAGTTTGGGGGATCTGGAAGATCCAAGTTTAGATTCTGCTTAATGTCAGTCAACTGACCTGGGATAGGTCACACAGAGCTGGCCCTGTATCTTCCATTCCACACTTGTGAGATGAGCTAAATCCTCCCTTTCGAACTATCCCATGACAGGTGTTTCCAAAATGTTATGCTGGTATTTCAAGAAAAGAAAATGTTGTGGCTGGAAAAGGAAGGAGGACCATAATTACTCTGTGTCAAGTAAAATAAAATGTTTCTTTAGAGAAGAATTTTTGAAGGAATGAAGGCTTACCCTTCCCCCAAAATGACATTGCCACATCTATTCACATATTGAAAATATCCATGAAGAATAGTCTGGGCACCAACAAATATCCATAAGACCCCACCTCTTCTGAATTTGTATTGCTTCTCAATATCAGAAAAATATCTGAGAAGAGACTAAGCATTGGTTTGCCTGAGCCATCATTATATTCATAATAGTGACTTGTGAAACCTACTTAGAACCTGTTGAAAAAACATGTTTATCATTCAGTGGGTCAAATTAATTATTTTGGAAAAGAATACTATAGAATAGTTTTCCTATTTTGCATCACTATCATAATATATCATTAGACTAATGATTTAGGCAAATTAGAAGAAAATTGGATAAAACACAAAACATGTTAAGTTGTAAAAGGAGAACCTTAAGGTTTTATTTGTTTCAAAGTTAATCTCATTTACTGTATTTTCCAATTGCTCTTAGCAGGCTAGAGAAGACTTTATTACTTGATGGTAATACAAATGAAGAATTTCTAAATTAGAGATTAAAGAGTCAAGCCAGATTCGATTCTTAGAACCCTAAGAAAATTTTAGTGGAAACAGTGGCTCATGAACAAGACTATCTTATCTCCCTAATAGCTCTACACGTGGGTTTTCTGTGGGTCATTATAAACTCATGATCAAGTTTAAAATCCACAGGCGGCTCTCACTAAACTCCTCTTGCTCCTCGGGTTCTGGAATGAAATCCAGCTGCCTGAGCCTCAACCCAGGAAACACACCCCTCTTATCTTCCCTGCACCCTCGCCACAGACCCATACCCAGGAAATCACATGACCTGGAAGTCCCGCCTCCCAGGTACCTCTCCAGTTTGTCCCAGTGTTTTTATCACCCCTGTTATTTCCTGTTCCAGTCCCCACGAACTTTGCCCTGAAATACTTGAGCAGCCATTTCAATCATGGCGCTGCCTCCGGTTTCACCCACACCTAATCCATTTGCCCTTTCTGACAAGAAAAGTGTTATCATGTTATTTTCGTGCCTAAGGCTCCCACCGCCCTCAAGATAAAGCCTGAACTCCTCAGCACAACACAAAAGGTCTTTCATTTTGCCTCCTACGTAAAATTGATGGCTGTGAAGAAATACGGCACACAATTTAATTGTATAGCATAGTTCACATACTATTATATAATAGATGCATACCTATCTGTGCATAGAGAGAAAGTATATTCCAGAGATAATAATGTATATTCATACATATGTATGGAGTATTCATGCAATGTCCAAAGAAAATACAAAACAGACACGATTTCATGACTTAGAGTTAACAAATATTACCATTTTGTTATCTTTATCTTTAGATTCTATCTTTAAAGAATAAAGTATTACAGATAAAGTTGAAAATCTATAGTCTAGTCCCAAATCCCATCCATTCCCAAGACAAATTTAGCCAGGTAGAATTTATCTTTGCATTTTTCCATGAGTAAGTAGTAGCAACAACTTTGTTTCCATTAATTTTTACCTCATGGATCTTTGTCTGTGGCTTTACTTTAAGACTTCATGCATCATTATTATTTTTTAGAAATATCTCTTGAGAATAGCAAATAAATGAATGGCATTTACTTGATTAGTTTATTCTAATTTGTGAACCTATGTCTTTTAACAAGGAGGTTTGACACATTTACATTTATTGCAATTGTTAGTATATCTGAACTCTGTTATACCTTGTTTTTTATGTACCATTCTCTATTTTACTCCATTCTTATCTTCTATTGAATGACTTTGGTTACATTAATAGTTTTCTTCAATTTGTCTACAGGACTTTTTTGGCATTCCTTTCTATTCTTTGGTAGGTTTGTTTTAGGTTTTTAGAAAACATAGTTCATCAACCTCACTGCCTTCTTCAAAATCACAAGGACCTTAGATTTTTCTGTTTTATCTCTTTTAGTTGCCTTTGTTTCTGTGTTTCTATTTCCGGAGACTATGTCCTATCTTATATGATGCCTTAATAATTAACCTTCATGTTTTTTTATTTCCTTGTCTGGATTGTAATATTTTTATTAAGTTCTTCCTTAATAGGGTAAGTGTATTTGCTGAATGTATTCTGTATGACCCTACAGAATAGTGTTCTACTTGCTTCTCTCAGCAACATGATCAGTCTAGGTCTTCTTTGTGTTGATGTTTTTGTTTGGGATTATCACACCATGCATATATCTAGAACTTATATCAATGTTTGTTGTATACTTGGAGTTTAGACTTTTCCAAGGACATGTTCTTCTGATTTTTAAAAATCCACTCAGACCCTGTAATGTCTTACTATGCCTCCAAGCTAGGAGATGGATTTTTTTTTTTTTCATTTTTATGAATTGGGACGCTTTCTGAAGACTCCAGCTATATAACAGTGATTCTCCATTTCTTGCAGGGCCAAAGCCACATCTCCTCCCCTCCACCCCCATTAGGGAATAAAATCTCAGCCCTACATTGCTGTCCTGTGCCCAGGCCTAATGGGCCCAGCTGTCAACAAAGCTGCCACAACTTCTGCAGAAGGTGTATCCCCAGCTGGGACTACTCATTCTCATTTCTACATTGACAACTTCCATTTACTTTTCTTATTCATCTTTATTGTAGATTTCATGATATGCTTCTATATGTTTAACAAAAGAAGAAAATCTCTATACCAGTAACTGCCACATGGAGAGATCCAGATTCCAAATGAACTTTTCAGCACTCCTTACTTCTCCTGTCTTTCCTCTCCCTTCAAATTCCTAACAATTAACTGTTCTCTCAACTCCCAGGTTTCCCCCTAGATGCTAAGTGAAGCAGCAACTCTAAGTTGAGAAAATCATGTGAGGGCTTACTCACTCAAAGTGACTTTGAGAGGAGAAAAGATTGGAACTTACAGGAGGATAAGAGATCATAATAACAATAAATCAAAGAAAATGTTGATATTGCCCAATGTATTTTTGATGTGTCTTCAGCTACATCTCTCCATAGTATTTCTAAAATTAAGAATGCATCATCTGTAGACACCATGAGAGTGCTAAAATAAACAAGGAATAGCTCCAAATTAAATTTGATTTTTTGTTTTTTTTTTTTAGTTAGAGGAAAAATACATTAAATTTAAGGTTCCCTCTCACCAAGACCAAAGAAACAGAAAGCACTCGTGAGTAGGTGCAAATTTCCCAAATGTCCTTAAATTTCATGGACAGATAATTAAATGTTTTCTCTAATTTTTTCCATAAACATTTCTTTGGCATTTCCTCCTACCGAGACCATTTCCTTTCAGTTATTCGTAGGCCATAACTTTAAGAAGCAATCTCCAAAAGGCTCACACTGGATCTGAGCTTTTTACTTCATGGGCTGATGCTTTGCCAGTGACAGCTGCATTCCAAGCTCCAACAGTGACCCAGGGGCCTGCCCTGTGTCCCCTAGACTAAATACTCCAACTCTCCCCCGGTGGGGGGGAGGAGGATTTTTTTTTTTCCATTTTTAATTTTTAAATCTCTTCATCCAGCTGTATTCCTTTTGACTATCAAGTCAAGGAGAGATTGACACGTGTTGACAGTAGTTACAGCTCTTGCTCAGCCATGGTTACCTTAGAAATGGGTGGAAAATAAACATAGGAATTCCAAGGAGCCACACTGGATACCCCTCACTTCTAGATTTCTGAAAAATGGTAGCATAAATGAATCCCAAACCCTAAGCACATCTGTCAGGCTGACACTGTGGCCGCCTTCACAGAGTCGGAGTTAAGTAAGGGAGACAGTAGCTGTAGAGAAACAAAAAGTTGATTGTTACCCAGAGTTCCGAGGCACAGCTCGCTGCTCTTCTTTTAAGCAGTTTGATTTATAGCTCGTGATATTATGTGCCAGAGCCCCCGCAACCCAAAGTGTTTTGTGACTTGACCTGTAAAAATAAGTCTATTAACCCTAATCAATCTCCCATTATGCAGAGGTGCCTGAAATTTAGCAAGGAAGGGGTGACGGGGTCTTGAAGCTCAGGAACTAGCCATTGTCTTGGGCGATCGGCAGCGGCTGCTTAAGTAGAGCCTGTCTTTGCAGTAGCAAAATTATCATTCGGAATAAAACGGTGGGGGAGGGGCTTTCATCTTTTAATGAGAAAATGGAGGGTTGTTTTCATTTTTAATTGCTGGGGCTAATTAAGGCCTGGGGCTCTTGTGCGGACCTGGACCCTTGTGGGTGCGTGTTCCCAGACACCTCCGCAGAGCCTCACCCCAGCTGTGGGTGAACCGCCTGCCCCGACTTCCTGCTGTAATTAGTAAGAGCTTCTATTCCGATTAAGTACTTTATTACAGAAGCTAATTATGAAGTCTGTAACTGGTTCACTGTGCCTTAGGAGGGATTTCCTTGTGCTTTGTGAGGGGAATTCTAAGGATGGGTGTTGTTTCAACCTTTGAAGGGCAAGCTAGGAATTGGCACATCACACGGATGGTCAAATGTTAATATGTCCAAGGAAAATGGAAATATTTTAAATCCACACCAGGAAAATCAAGCAGACAAAGCTTCTTTTTAAGTGAGATTTGGAGAGAAGGTTGGAGAGGAAATAAATGCTGTCCTCTAACAGCACCCATAAACTGTTACAACAAAAGGCCCATCCCTGAAGCCACATTAAGCCCTGAGGTGGGGACTCTTTGTCCAACACATTAATCCAGGATGAAATAATGCAGTGAAAGGTTTTCAATAGTAACTACTTATTTTTCCCGGCAATATTCTGTGTGTTCATGTTTTCTCAAAATTCACTGTGGTATTTGGAGAAAAAGTGAAATAGCATCAGGCTGGTGTGTAAAAAGATGAAAATGGAATTTGCAATACTCTCGTTGCTTCATGCTTGGCTCATCTTAAAGTGCTTTTTTAAAAGAGAATTAAGAAAATACGTGTTCTTTCTTCTTTATTTATGTCTTTATAATTCTATATAGTCTTCACATGTCTAGATACAGAGATTTACATCAACATCTTTTGAGAGGGAGACAAAAATGGATGGAAGGATGGATGGATGATTAAGGGTTATTTGTGGATTGGTATTTTATGGTGCGTGTGTGTGTGTGTGTGTGAGAGAGAGAGAGAGAGAGAGAGAGAGAGAGAGAGTTTTAATGTGCACACTCACTGAGATTTTCTAGAGGAATTAAATAATTACATTAGTGTTTTTGGGGCTCCGGTGTAGGGACACTAAATGATTGAAATAACCCAGCCTGTCTTGACATTTAACAGACTTGCTACACTCTTCATAGCAGCCACTACATGGCCATCTCCTGAATCAAAGATGGACACACCTATAACCTACTCCTCTTCATGAGGGAATCCAGGAAAGAATAGATAAGCCCAAGAAACTGGTTTAAAATTCTTTGGGCTGTTAATTCCCCAATCTCAGACACTGAGAACTTTATGAATTGAGAATGAGGGAAGACCACACTCAATGCCCCTGGGGAGTCCTCACTCTATGAGGAGGATCTCAACTGAGTGAGAGTAGGAACAGTGTTTACATCTCAGGGGGATTGGGGCAGGGTCCTAGGCTCCCAACTCTATGAGTGACACTAGACATTAAAATGTATGTGACATGCTCATTTTTTTAATTCAACAATTATATTTTGACGTTCTGCAATGTCTCAAAGTTGTGGTGGCTAATTAAGCAAGATAAAGTTATTGTCTTTTAAACAAACACACTGGGATTTATACAATCAGGTTAAAAGAGTTTTATTATTATAGTCATTGTAGAGCTGAACTGCTTTTTAAGAATTTTGGTTCAGAATCAAGTACAAATATGATTAGTTATATATACATAATATATAAGAATGTATAGGTGTATATGTGTAACTTTCAGAGACTTTAAGGTTCTTTTCCTTCTCTTTACAGATGATAACATTGACGTTCCAAAATGGTAACCTTGTGACCCAGAGGGTGCTGCTCTATTTTGATCAATTCCAAGCTTCCAGAAAGTTCATTGACTAAAGAATTGATCAATTCACTTGGATTTCTTGACTGCTTAATATCATGGCTGATTCTAACATTTTGCACTGAACTTGCCATGATCTTACAAATGGTCTTACAATTTTAATTGTATTCAAGGCGACCGAGTGCAAATCAGAATCTCTCCAAGGCTGTGAGTTGACTTTCTAAATCTAGGAACTCCATGCCTGAGAGGTTTATAGCTTCAGTTATCTCAAGATAAATACTCTTGAAAACTGTATTTCCAGGCTGTGTGAGAGAGGACTTTCTTTAAAAATCAAACATATAGGAATGGGGTGGGGTGGGAAGGGGTGGGAGGAAAGTGCACAGGATTATGGTGATGGCACACCGGTGACTTGGTGATGGGAAACCTGCAGGGATTACAATTGAGATGGGAAAAAAAAATGTACAAAATGATGTAAAAATAAACTGTTATAAATAAATTTTTTTTAAAAAAATCAAACATATAGGCCTTGATATATCTTTGCAAGATGGGGATAAAGCATTGATAAATAAATCTAGCTTTACTAATTACCTGGATATTGGAAGTGACCTACACAAACATTTTCATTGAAAAATGGATAAAACTAGGAAAAATTGCTACCAGATTTGGTGTGCCATGAGTATGATTTGAGCAAGCACATGGCCCTACTTTCCAGCAGAGTGTAGAGTGACTTTCAAAGTGTGGAAACGATGTCAAAACTTCACTAATCCATCCTGCTTGGACAGGAAGTATGCCTCGTGGGGCTTGGGGTCTCAACACACAAATTGAGGTCACTGAGGTCATTCCCCACTCCACCTCCCCTAACCCAACATGGGTGGGTACAAACCTTCAACCAATAGATACCTTTTCACACAATGGAGAATTCCCAGGTGTGAATCCCTTAACTTCATCTCTCAGCATCCTTTCATACCCTCCAGCTATTAATTGCTAATAAAAATGCATATAAAAGTAAAATATTTTTTCTTCCTTGTTGAGAACTGTGAGATTTGGGTAGACTACCCACCAATTTTTGACAGAATATCATCATTCTGTTTGTACAAACTAAGACCTCCCTCTAAAAGAATATTCCTAAAACAGAAACTCCATAGGATCTAGAAGATATAGCTATTCAGTAATGAGGACAACCCACTTGAAACTTTGAGAAAATATCTCTCTGTTAATTTTCTATAAGAAATAAGTTTTTTTAAAAATATCTAGTAATCTATGGATTTAACTTTAAGTGGAAATTGCATTGATAAATCCCCAGTAAGTAGCTCTAAGGATAAAATCATCTGTAAAACAGAGAAATGGGTATTTAAAAGCATGACTGCTGAATTAAAATCGCCCTATGGGGACTATAGAGGATTGGATTCTGTAGAAATTTAAATTAAGTAGATGACAAATCCTAGAAACTCATCCAGTATAGGAAAAGATGGGAAAAAACGATGAGACAGAAGGAGAGACACGTGACGAAAACAGGGCTAGCCTATCCTATGGGGAACATCAGAACAGACTGAGAAAGCTGATAGGAAAACACAGCTTTCGATTGCTATCCAAAAAGAGAATATCCCCATTTGGTATGATTTGCTAGGTTATTTGGGGAGTCTAGGAATTCAACTACCATTAATTTATGTAAAAAATATTTTTATACACAAAATCATACCAAATGGGAACTATCTACCTTTGGATAAAGAGGGAAACCTGGATTATCAGAGTTCTTAGAGGCAAACTCCAAGTTTTTCTGAACCCATCTCTTCCCATCAGTTCTGTAACATAAATCTCACACTTTGTCTTTGTTTCATTTGTCTATTGGCTAGCACACTCTGGTTTTCTAGAAGTTCTTGGATATGTTAGCAAGTTTCCCTGTTTCAATGTAAACTTCTATAACAATTCAACTTCTTGTCACTGCTGTGTTGGACTGCACACCAGAATTTGGAGTTACAGTCATGAATTATTCCTGGGCACCCATTTCAAGATATGACTTCAAGTCCCTGCTTTTAAATCCCTCTTCTCCTCCATCCCGAACCCCAACTGGTTTTCCTCCCAAAAATGAAAATAAGAAAACATGTGTAAAAATGTGTTGGGATAAGATCCATGTCAAAGGTAGCATGACTGTGAAGAACTTCTGTAATTTGTAGGTAAAATGGGACTCAACTCAGGTGACGAGTGGTCAATCATGGCAGGAAATGCCCACCTAAAGGACTAAATGACAGCAGTGGCTCCCACCACAGTGATGCCAAATCTACCCAGTAAATGTGAAAACACCACTAGGTACATTGCAGCACTATTTACAGTAGCCAAGTCATGCAAACAATGTAAGTGCCCAGCAACAGCTGAGGATATAAGGTGTGACAAATCTGTCGGGGGCGGGCCTACTGCCGAGGCACCGTCCTCCATTACAAGATGGCGCTGGGAGCCTGCCAAGCCCAGAATGTCGCATTATCGCAGGAGAGCTGCCAGGGAGGAAATAAGCAGCATTGGACACCAGTAAGCTGGGGGTAGGAGGAGGGGCGTTTCTGATTTAGCCTGATTGGTTGCTGGGAATGTAAACAGCGCTGAGCAACAGCAATAAACGGCAGCTGCGTGAGAACAACCAGGGCGTCTTGTCGTTTCTGCAGGTCGGGACCGACAAAATCTATATGCAATGGCATACTGTTCAGGTATTAAGAAAAATGAATAAATGATGCCATGTGCAGCAACGGGGATAGAACTGGAGGAGAAAATGCTAAATGAAGGAAGTCAAAAGGAGAAAAACAAATAGCAGATGATGTCAGTCAGACATGGACTATTGAGAAATAAAACAAAGAAATCAGGTAAAACTAACCGAAAAAAAAAAAAAGCCTAGAAACCTGACTGTAAAATTGAGGCTACTGGACAAGGCCCATAGGAACATAATGTACTTTGGAGCAGGATTTGGGGTGTTTTGGTGATGGCTGGGTGTGGTGTGGTAACATACATCTCAAGAGGTAGAGACCTGTACCCCAAATCATATACAGTATTATCAAACAAAGCTACCTCAATAAAAAATATGTAATTAAAAAAAATCTCTACAATAATAATAACATCTCTATCTCTGGGTATTATAATGTATTAATAATCCATTAATACTATAAGTAGTAGCTTTATTTTCCATTTTTTTACAATAAATATTTATTATTATTATTAGAGAAGAGATGTTTTAAATCCTCATTCAATCCATTCCTTCCATCAAGGAAAATCTGTGATTCCTGTCCTTGTTCTCCTACCTTAAAAACCTAAAACACCCTCAACTCAATTATTAGCTAATCTCTTCTCTAGCCACATCAAACCAGACTTTATACTGACAATAATCTTATGGGAATAAAACACCAGCATCCCCAGACCAGAGCTTTTGGGAAAATTTTCTGAGAAATTGAAAAAGAAGTGATTTAATGATGTCTTAAGGTTCATGCATCCGTACGAGAGGGCTCAGAGGAGCGTTCCGGCACAGCAATCATGCTGTGAATTGATTGCTGGTGGGAAGGAGCCGCCAGGAGCAACTCTTATGTCATGATGGGGCTGAGGTCAAGGTGTGGAAGATGGTCACATCTACCCACAGCTCCTGTGTCGATCCTGGCAGGAATTTCCAACAGAAGTCTGTGTAAGTTAAGGAGAGAAGCTCACTGTCATGCAGAGATATGTTTTAAGCGAATGTCCTTTTTGTCTATTTTCCAAATTCCAAACTCAAGCAGTAGTTGCACCATTCCTTTCTAAATGAAATGATAACAAAAAGGCAGATGGGTCTGACTGGATCTGAGAGGGCAAAGTGTCACAACAAGATCTTCATCGATTTGCTAGGCGTGTTAGTGACAAGCCCTCCAGCAGCCAATCGGGATGAGAAATTGAACCTATTAGTGGGGCTGTTAAGCATCCCTGGTCTCTTTGGATGACAGCTGAGTATCTGCCTTTCTCTACACACATTAAATCATTCTCACTAGAGAGACAGAGGTAAGGGTGGTCTGGGGTGGGGAAGAATACTCACGATACTAGAATGCTACAAACAGTGATTGCTTTATTTTGGAGATGACATTGAGAACGCCAGAAGTTCCAGTGAGAAACACATGGGGATTTATTTTTATGAGTTTTAACTCTCAGGAATTATTTATAGGGCAACTGCTGAAATAAAGCAATAATTCAGCATAGATCAGGGGCTGAGTCTATGTTCCAAAGCCTTGGTAATAAAATATTCATCTTTTAGTATGTCTGTGCTTGTGAAAATGAATGCTAAAAGTTAGTGATCATTGGAAAGTCTGTCATCCTAATACACAGGCTTGCCACTTCCAAAATTAACACTCCTTCACCTGCATGCCTAGAGCTCTTGTATTCTCCTCTCAACTTTCCAGCATCGCTAGTCCTTGTACCATGTACCACATTCAGTTGGAAGCATAATTTTGCATTGGATGAAAAAGAAGAATGTGGTACTTCCAGTAATTAACTTAGTGCCAGTGATCCTTGTAACAAAGCAGAGTGATGAACATGCCTCGTCAGTAAATTAGGCTCACAGGCAATCAGTAATCCCGAGTTAGTCATGCCGAGGTGATATTTGACTATGACTGAGAAACCTCTACCACAGACAAAGACAAATGTATTTATCACTTGTCAGTGCTTCGGTCTCCAAACCCTTCCTATCTTCAGGCACATGTGCTTATTATAAGCTTTGATTTGATCTGTGTCTCGTAAAGTATAGTTGTGATGCCTGGCAAAGTAATTTGTCCAGTAATCCTTGCATCATTCAGGTTTTCCAAATAAAATATAAATAAATTACACCACTTGGATCACAGAGATTTCACAAATATATTTCACAAATATGACTGTCACGCGGTGATTTCCTCCAAGCCCCTTTATATTAATAATCATCATTTTCATCAAGGTTGCATGGGCAGCTCCCCCGGCTACCATTCCAGGAGCATGACCCTTCACTTGCATTACTGGTTTTTGTTAAATGGGCGTTTCTGACTCTTATTGTTGGGTTGCTTTATAGTCTCAATCCACAGAAATGAGGGGGAGAGTCCACCATCGATCACAGAAGCATGATAAAAAGTGTGCTGTGCACCGAAATCCCGGTCCCTGCCTTTAAAGATTACTTGGGTCACATAAAAGAATCCATTTTGCTACTGAGCTTGGGTTCCAAATTGCCCTGACAAGGAGCCTTGTATTTTTACCCTTCATTATGGTCAGCTACACCTACAGTTTAAGACTCCAGATACCGCTGCTCAGAACTCAGAAAGTAATCTATCAGCCGTGTGGCTTCCTAGGAACCCGCTACCAGTCTGCCACTCATAGGCAACTGTGACTTATTTGCTATCTACAAATCACAGCTGAGCATTCCTTGACCACCTACAGAGAGCAGCCACGATAACAAGGCAGGCCAGGGACACAGGAGGCCGCTGTTGACCTGATTAGGCAACGATCTCCATGGCTGTCGTGGGATAACTCTGCCTGTGACAACATCAAGCATTTTGCTGACACAAATGTCCTTGATGTATGGTCACGACATTCCCTTCCCTGCCCCTCATAAACTTTGTCCCCCACTCCTATCCCAGCCTCTGGACTTTATTCCTCACACCATTCATATGATCAGCTTTTACTAGCACAAGAATTTCAGCTGCTTCCTGCCTTGCAAACCTGCTCCACGACTGCCGTTTTCCTCATCACATCCCCACGGTAAAGCAGCAAGAACGTTCCTATAGGGCAACAAGCCCTGATCATACATCTTTACCAGAAGAATCTTCATCCAACAGCAGCATGCTCCCTACTGAGGAGACAAAGGGCACATGGGTGGTGTGGAGTTGGGCTTATAAACGCAGAGAAAAACCCCTGAAAGACAGGGATTAAATCAAATTATTAACACAGTTAACATTGAGGAGCGGGCCTAGAGGAAGGTGGTGTGTGAAGACGTGAACACACAGCTTCTTTGTGTTTCTGTGTATGCTTGTTGCAATTTGTTCGCTTAGTCGCAGTCACTGATCCCGTGCTATGCGCAAGCGGGGGTTAGTCACAGAAAGTCCAAGCAGCGCGCCTGCTCTCGGGAAGCTTACCTTCTGGTGGGAAACACAAACCAACAAGATACACTTGGAAATAGCACAGTGAGGAAAATAAACAGTTGACAGGGACATGCTTTGGAGACAATGAGGCCCTCTCCCAGTTATACGTTAGATGATTTTGTTCCCAAAAAGAGGCGCCACCGTGCCCAGAGCAGCGAAGACCCATAGACAGGGAAAAGGGGCGCACAGAAGGACAGGCGCAACGTAGTGCGCTGGGACCTGCAAAAGCAGAGTCCGGAGCAACCAGCAGAGACGAGCTGGACCTGGGCTTCCCAGAGCCCTCAGCACACACCCTTTGGACACACGCAAACCATTCAGATTACACTCAAGGAAAATGTGTCTCCTTAAAGAAATGTTTTACAGGAGAACAAACACCAAGCGGAGCAAGCCACACCCCGCCATCTGACTTGGGGCTTGAAGCATTTGCATAAGGACCCCTGTCTCTCACGACAGGGTGGGGGTGGGGGGGTTGGAAGGGGGCAGCCTTATGGCCCTAACATGTTTCCCTGAAGCGGAAACTCTGTCAAAGGCAAAGACTCTAATGAGTGAGAGAAAGCTTGAGTGTTCGTTCACTTTCTGAAACCTAAGCAGCAGGTCCACTGAGGACTCCTCCCACGAGAGAAAGTGGTGCTCCATCCACGCATGCCCTGTAATCACCGCTGGTCCGGAGGACAGTAGGGGTTAATAATTGTTGCCTGCGTGAAATGCGAATGGCCCTGGTACTTTCTGAGCTATTTAGTGCTATGAAGAGGTCCCTCATGATGGAGACCTCAGTTGGAAGGTGAGTTCTTTCATCTGTTTTTGCAAATAATTCCTGAGCATCTGGGTTGTATAATCAATCAACTGATTACACCGCTCTTCCCCGTGAATGTCCTTAGAAACGCCATGTATCTAGACCATTTTCCTGTATGTTCCCTCACTGAGTGATGGCACAGCTAAGTGGGGAAATCGAATGCCAGTCTTAGCTGCTGAGCCGGGAAGGAGCAGAGATCTGAGAGGCGCTGGCCACTCGGTAACTGGATTCCCCACCAGGCTAGGGGGGAAGCAAGCTTCATGGTCTCTGCTCCACTGCACCTCTCCCAAGTGAAGACTGAAGTGCCCCCTAGGTCCTGTGACTCCCCCACAAAGAAATCCTGGTTTTTCCCAGAATCAGAGTGAGAAATTTTTCTCCTCACGAAGGGAGCGCTAACCTGGTTGGGATCAGTGGATCAACGAGGTGTCTCCAGGAGCCAAATCAAAGACCACGACCTTGGCATAAAGAATATGTCCCTTTCTCTCCACTGAAGCTGTAAAATTCAAAAGGTGAAGTCAATTCTTCTGAACAAACTGGAAAGAATTATAGACTTTGATCCACCATCACTGCATGAGTGCATGCTTGGCTACGCTTTATGCCACTGTGAATGTCTGTCTGGTGTGAATTTATGCAAGTCACTAAAACACAGAACATCAGTCTTCAGTTGGAAAACAAAAAAAATTAAATTGCCCACCCCTTTAAGTCTTGTTGGGAGCACCCTATTCTCCAGTAGGCAAAATGACAGTGAGGTGCCTGGAACACACAGAGGGCGGCTTGACCCAGGAGTATCTCTCAGGTGACAAAAAGAGGCAGGGTAACAGGGCATCCCTTTTTCCTCAGGGGATGTACACAGGGAAGAGGGCGGCCAGAGGCAGTAAGTTTTTTGGGGGGTGCCTAGGGGCAATTGTGTCAGTATTGACAGATGCTCACCATATACTGCGGGTCCTGCTTGAGGCGAACGATGGAGGCTCTAGTGTCTAAGCAGCCACATGTACACGAAAGGACAGATAACCAGACAGGGTGCCTGTTTCAAGGGCCACAGCAATGTGTAGATAAGGGGGAGGGACCTGAATTAGGCTGATAAGGGAACAGAATGTGTGCAGGGGTGTGGAGGGAGACTGGAATGGAGGTAAGAACAACCAAGATGGAGTTGAAATTCAGAGCAGGAGACACATCTCAGAGAAACAACACTTTAAGAGAGCTGAGGTTAGTGGTGGCTGGCTGTGACAGCCTGTAGGGGTTATTGAAGGCTATAGCAACATGGGGGCTTGGGGAGGCTTGCTTTCTTTTCAGCCTTGCTTTTTTTTTTTTTTTTTTTTAACTTCTAATAAGGCCCTTCCTGGTGATGCAACGGGTTAAATCATAGCACTGTGACACCATTGGCAGCCACCTTGACAAGAGTTCAATCCCTGACCAGGGCCATGACCCACATGGTGCAGCAGACCTCTCCTGGCCCGCCCGCTGCTCCCCCTCAGCAGTGCGTTTCAGTAGATCTGCCTATTCTGCTCCCCACTCTGTCTCTGGTAAACCCGCTCACTGTTCCCGCACCTCTGGCCTATAACCCAGTTCTATATGCATAAATAGATAAATCTTTTAAATAATAATATGTTTAATGGTACACAAAGGTTTCCTTTTCTCCACATCCTTGCCAGCACTGTTATTTTGTGTCCTTTGGATGATTGCCTTTCTAACAGGTGTGAGATGATAAATAGTTCACTAATTTTGATTAGCATTTCTCTGATGATTGCTGATGAGGGACATCTTTCTCTGTACCTGTTGGTCATCTGTATGCCTTCTCTAGAAAAATGTCTATTCAGATCTCCTACCTACTTTTTAAATTGAATTATTTGGGTCTTCTGCTATGAAATCATACAAATTCTTTTTGTGTTCACAGAACAAGATGTTTCCATTTTAGTCTGTGCACAAACAGGAATAACTGAAGGTTTTTTTAATCAGGGAGAGTGATCCCTGTAAAATCAAGTTTGTGTTTGAGAGAGAAAAATCTATTCTCTTCTTAGGAGACTTTTAAAATAATTCAGACTGAAAGTGGATAAAGGCTTTAATTAGAAAGGAGTGACCTGGAATTGGAAAAGTAAAAAGCCAGAACTTACGATAGCGGGATCACCTCCACTTACTGACAAGTTAGGATAACATTGGAGTTCTGCTGACAATGTAGGGGGGCCGAACATGGGATCAAAGACAGCCCTGAAGTTTCAAGCCTGAGTGACTCAAAGTGTTGACACCAGTGGGCTGGAAACAGAGGAGAGGAAGATGCCTCAGGAGACATGTCTGAAATAAGGAACATACCAGCTACCAGAGCATAGAGAGGCAGGGCAGGATCTCTCCAATATGATGCAGAGGAGACGTGGATTTTCAGCAGGGTGGAGAAGACTTGGCTGTGAAGTCAGAGACAATCCTGTTTTATGTGGTTACTGTGTGTTAAAAATAAGCACACTTAGGCCTCCCTGATGGTGCAAGAGGTTAAGTTTCAGTACAGTGAAGCTATCCACAGTCAGTGCAGGATGAGTTCAGTCCCCAGCCAGGGAGCTGACCCACCTGGCGCAGCAGACCTCCCCTGTCTCGCCTGCTGCTCCCCTCAGCAGTATATCTAAGTAGATCCACCAGTTCTTCTCCCCACTTTGTCTCTGGTTAATCCTCTCATCCCTTGCACCTCTGGCCTGCACCCCAGTTCTTGTATGCATAAATAAATCAATCTTTAAAAAATAAAAAAATAAGCACACATATCCAGACAGTCCTAGCCCTGTGGAGAGTCCCATTAGTAAGAGAAAACACAGATTATGAAAAGTGAGTCATGGCAAAGCATCATGAAAGTGAGACCCCAGGACATCTGCTAGAATGTAAGCTCCATGAGGTCAGGGACCAGCCCCTGCTCCCTGCTGTATCACCGTGCATGCATGAAAGGGTGCCCAGCCCAGACATGGCACCCCACAAACCCCTGCAAATGAATTGGAGCCACCAAAGGCAAGGTCTTTCTTGTAGTGACTAGAACCTATCATCATTTTGAGGACACAAGTATTTGGAAGTCTCCCTAAATACAAAAAGTGCTATGTAGAGAAAAACTGTGCTTAAATCTGTTCTCCACTTCATCAGTTGCTCAGGGAGCCCTCTGTGAATGTTCTGATTGATTTTGCATCTTAAAAACTTGACCAAGAAAAATGACTCCTGAAATCACAGGAAAGTCCCTCTGCCCCTGTGTTTCCCAGAAGTCTCTCATGTAAAGAGAACATCGGATCAGATGATCCCTAAGGCTCCTTCTAGCTCTGCCCTGTCAGCCTAAATGGAGCGACCTGGCATTGCCCTTTCCTCTTTACAGCCAGCTCTTGTGCTCACAACCCAGGAGCCAGATGTGGGAGGTCCCTAGCTGAAAAATCTCCAGCTGCCATTCTCCTTACAGTGTTGTGTTTGGAAAAGAGATTCTGTGAAAATGACCCCATTGATTTTCCCCTATTTATTTTTTCCTCAAAGGCCGTCGTATCCAATTTTCTCTTTCTTTATCTTCAGATAAAACATGTATGTGGGAACCAATGCTTAGAATAAGAAGCTCCAGTGTCTTGCTCCCTGCAGAAAAGCACTCTGGTTTACAGAGGCCACCTGAGACAGAGGCCACCTGAGGAAGGAGGAAGGCAACTCAGCCAATGAGCTGACCTTCCCTCCAAACGAATACACCTGGACGTAAGCCCAGTTCAAAGGCAGCACTCAGCAGACTCATGCTCAGTGTTTCAAGCTCGAGCAAAGTGATTTGGGGTTGGAACCCATTTATCAATTTGGTAGCATCTTTGACCGTCTTCTACATCAGAACATCATCCTTTTGCTGTAACCATGCAAATGGGCAGAGGGGCCACTTCATACATCACAGTTACAATTTGCCTCTCAATTTCAATTTGCCTGAGGTTCCAGAAAGACGAAAAAGTCGAACTACAAAATCATGATAGAAACTAGAACATTACTATTCCCCAAATCTATCCTGTTGGTAGGAAAGCTTAAGTCGAGGTTCTATTCATTCCATGAAAGGTTAGTTTGTTAAGATTTTTGTCTTGTTTCATCGAAACAGGAACTAGAAACAAACCAAGACAAACAGATCACACATACCATATCCTCTGCCCACCATACCATATCCACACCCCACCTCCACAGCTGTGGGTCTCTCATCTATGAACTTGTTTCATTTTGCCATTTGTGGTTGAAGGGACTTTGGAGCTCCAGAATGTGCAAGATTCCAAGACTTTGTCTTGGTTCATCCTCTGTTCCAGTCAAGGTGCATCATCTGAGCTGTGACTTTTCCATCTCTGGTTGAAAATGATTGGATCACTGAGCATGAAAGGACTAAAGGACCCAGGTGTGACTGGCACACATACTGGTAAATGTGAAGGTCAGTAAGCAGTCAAGTCAGGAGAGCTTGTGGAACTCATCTCCTGCTCCGACAAACACAAGGTATCCAGCCTGGAGACATACAATGGTGCAAACGCTTGACAGGGAGTTGTTAATGAGAAGGTCTGACACGGGGGCATTAGAACTATAGGTGTAAAATCACAGCTCCACAGCTCTCTGGGTATTAGTGCAGAAACAGTAAATGGAACTCACCTTGACAGCAGCTTGGCATTTTGCCATCGTCTGTGTGGTGTGGTAGGTATGAACCAAGGTCCTGAGGAGACTGAGGAATCAGTCTTCTCAGCTCGTTACACACCCCACGGACACCAGACTTAAATTAGAGAGTGCCATTGGAAGGAGGCAACTGGCCAGCATTGTGTCACCACACTGGTATGCGCCCTCTGTGAACCTGCTAACAACATTCATCTTTTGATTTTGTAGCGCTGTATTTGAATCAACACTATGAGACCAAATTACACTTGGATCAGCAACAACAAATGAGTTGTTACCCAACAGGGAGAGGGAAAGGGGTGGTTAAGCCAGGTAAAAGGAGTCAACTGTTTGGTGACAGAATTGAACTTTTTTTTTTTAAAGATTTA
>NW_004567118.1:23655456-23713579 GCF_000260355.1 Condylura cristata | reverse complement strand
CAGGGAGGGCCCAGAATTGAACTTTTAATGGTGAACTTAATGTAATATATACAGATGTGGATTTACAATGATGCACACCTGAAACTTCTAGCATATTAAAATGCAATGTTACTTCAAAAAAATAAAAATTGAGTATCCTATGAATGGCTAACTAGAATACACAATGGACACAGCCTAAGAAACTTCTGTCCAGTAGCAAGATGAAAGCTACAAATTCAAGATACTGAGGCCACTTTTAACTATTAGTGGCACAATTACAAATGGTAAAAACGAAACAGTAAAATTCACTTTAGAAGTACATTTCATTTAATGTAATATGTCCAAAATAATATTTATAATAATTTTATACATATTAATTTTATAATCATTTATAACATCACAAATATAAAATAAATAATAAATATAAAATAATATAAATTCACTTTAGAAGTACATTTCATTTAATGTAATATGTCCAAAATAATATTTATAATAATTTTATAAATATTAATTTTATAATCATTTATAACATCACAAATATAAAATAAATAATATAAAATAATATTTATAAACTTTATAATTATTTCACACTTCCAGCACATTTCACTCAGGACAAGCCATGACTCCAGGGCCCAGTGCTCGCGCACCTATAGCCCCACATTGGACAGCTCTCATCAACTCTCATTGTCATGTCTCTGAAAAACTGAAACAAAAAAATTTTCATTCAATAAAGTGACACTGGTGAAGAATAATAAGATTATGCCATCAGGGTCTTCAGGAGACCCAAACATAATTTCTGGATCTCAAAATGTATCCACAGAGCCAATTAAGAATGAAAATTCTTTTCGTCATTTAGGGGAAAAGGGGGCACATTTTCTTTTCTGGAAGCAGAACTAAAAGAGTGAATTAGGGTTCATGTGTTAAGGTAACTGACTGTATCAGCTATCCATGGATCTCAACTTTAAGAAATAGAACTGTAAAGCTATGGTATATGGAAAAGCAAACCCAGGCAAAAGCAATCAAAATCATGTGCCTATTATATCCATCTGTCTCTAAACACTCCTTAAATGCACAGAGCTTGTGAAAAAATGAGTTTCTTAGTCATCCCCAGTAAAGGTCACTATTTTCTAATTCAGAACTGGAAAATGACTACCCCTTTGAGAAGAGACAGAAGATGAAAGCAGAAATTCCCTGGAGCCAGCAATCACAGCCAGAGCATCAAAAAGGACTAAAGCACATTGTGTCTTCCCCTTCCAGTTCATTGTGGACAAGCAGACGGGGGAGCCCCCTATTCCAAGGGGAGGGACACGGATGGACCAAGGGAGAGTGTACAAGGCTGTGGAAATGCAGGACCAAACATGACCAGGTGATAACAATCACCAGGGCCAAACAATACCAGTGATACTTTTACAACTATGGAAACTCTCATTGACGCTAATGCAATCAATGAATGACTAATCCAGTGCCCAGAAAAAAATGTCATTTAATTGCATGGGGAAAAAAGATGGTTCAATTAAAAAAAAGTGATTGATTAGAAGACCAAAGAAATACAGCTTAGCAGTATGTGAATATTTGTAGGTAAATGAATCAAAGTTATTGGCAACTGGCTACACCAGATCAGGTCAGTCATTCTTGACCTGTTCAACAAATAGTTTTGTCAATGTAGCTGAAAACTCTGATCTCATAAACCAGACCCTTCTAGATCAATCCTCATTTGACTTTTCTTAAACCTAGTAGAAGCCCTTAGCAAGTTCCACTGAACAATCCCTTCTGTAGAGAGGGAGTTTTCCTCTTATTATTCTATTATTATTATTATTCTATCAGTTGCTTCTGGCAAGAATACTGCCTCTTCGAAGCAAAAAGATGAGATTCAAAAGGCACTGGACTGTGAGAAAACGTATGTATCATGAAAATCTCAAATCTCAATTGGTGTAATATTGGATGCATTTTTGAGCTTAACCTCTAACTTGAATAGGCGGTTAAGAAGTTGAAATATGACTGTCATGTAAATTTTCAGGAGGAGAAGCTAGAAGAAGAGGCACTGAGAAAAGAACTGAAAAAAGCTTCGGGGTCCATTTCTCTAAAACTCACTGTGATGTAGGTGGGGTATTCAGTAAGAGTATTATAAACAGGAATATGATTGATTTACAATGACATACAATTTATGGATGCAGTTAAGGTGCGAGAAGTATAATGAGGTGAATTCCCCCTTGGTTAAATTTCTTCCGGGTTAGTCAGGAACTTTGTTTTTGAAAAAAAAAAGATCAACATTAAGAGCAGGTATGCTTTATAACTTGTTGAAAATGCTGAGCAGTTAACATTTTTGTTACTTTTTGGCCAAATTGTCAGAGCCCATAAATACAGTAGAAGTAGATGATGCCCCCAAGACACAGAGCTTCTATGAAGATCAATCTACAGACACCCCTCTGTTATTGGGGAGTGGGATTTGGAGAGAATATCACTCATTATAATCACCTGGTGATTCTAATTCAATGAATTCATGAGTGGAGGTCTCAAAATTTGTGGGTTCCCCATCTCCTTTGACTATGCTGCAACAGAGGGTCTCCTCTTGTGACTTGACACAGGTGTGATAAATACTATTTCTAGTCATTCATTCAACAACTTTGCATCCTGTGTCTCCTCTCTGCTGTTACCTCACAAGGCCCAGGGGGTAAAACAAGAAATCGCTTCTGCCTTCCTGATGTTATTTATTAATTCATAAAAGGTGTAAAAATGAAGCTATGATAAAAATTTCCAAAGAAAAGAGTGTGGTACTAGCCCCTGGTCTAAAAATGGACTTAACTTTAGTCAGAAGTGTCAGGAAAGGTTTCTCCATGGAAGTTGCAACTCAGCTGATGGTGTGAAAGATGAGTAAGCTTAACCAGGGAAAGAAGGAGGGGTGAGCACTCTAGGAAGAATGGAGTGTGTGCAAAGGCACAGGGGTAGGAAGATACAGGCCATATGGTAAGAGCTGAAGGAAAAGCAGTGTGACTGGGAGAAAGATGAGGAGGGAGTGTGGAAATGCAGGCGAGACACTGTAACCTTGGACTAAGTAGCAGCAGTGGTTTGGGAGAACAGAGAGGTTAGAAGACAAAATGAAGGGATTTGATAGTCAGGACATCCATTGAGAGAAAAAAGAACCCAGAAGTGAGTGCTCACATGGTTAGGATGCCCTTGGCAGTGAGCTGTGTGTGTCGTATGCGAGTGAGAGGGATTTTTTCACAAGGAAAAAATTAAAAAATTCATTTGGCCATGGTAAGGTCAAGCTTTTTAGTGACATTTTATGAATAAATCAAGAAAGATAAGTAGATGTGGGCTCAGGAGAAAGGCCTGGACTATACAAGAGAAATTGGAGAACTGTCAACATTAAGTCAGCACTTAAATAGGGAGGAATTGAGAGGCTCGTTAGGGCAGATTCACATTTAGAAAGGAAGAAAATTCACTTTTGAGGCTCAAAGAAGCCCATACTGGGGAGTTTTATGAAGGGGAAACAAACCTAAGAGGCTAAGACAAAGGAACGACTCATAGAAGAAAAAGCAAAGGTCTATGGGGCCTCCCTGGTGATGCAAGGGGTTAAGTCTCAGCACTAAGAAGCTATCTGAAGCCACTGCAGCAAGATCCCTGGCCAGGGAATTGACCCACATGGCTTAGCAGACCCCTCCTGTTTCGCCTGCTGCTCCTCTCAGCAGTGTACTTCAGTAGATCCAACTGTCTGCTCCCCACTCTGTCTCTGGGGAATCCTATCAATGCCCCCTCAACCCCCCACCCCCACCCATACACACACATCTGAGTACTCCAGGTCTTATATGCATAAATTGAAAGAAAACAATTTCCACTGAGAGAAGTGGGAGAGCAAGTTGAATTTGCATATTCTCAAGTCAGGTGTCATTTTCATAACAAGCTTCAGAGCTACTTCAGAACAGGCACATGTTCTCTCCACATCTCTGAACACTGGATTCAATCCCTGAGGGGAGTCAAGAAATGTTTGTTTGTTGACAGGCCCTGAAACTTGGATTAAGATTGCCGCCGTCCCAAGCCTCAAAACACCCTCAAGCACCCTTCAAAGAAGAAAATTGCATGTTGCTGTAGTCCAAGAAAAAGTCTCAAGATTCACTATAAAATCTGGGTTACTTATGTCACCTGTAAATGAATCATTGTGGTCACAGAAGCACTGAGGAGGGAATATTCTTTTGTTGTCCTTTCTGTGCGAGGCACTCTATCCTACTGGAGTTGAAGCAGGAAAAATATTAACAACAGCTACCAGAAGGTATTGGGTGCCAAGACCCTTCAGGTGCTTACATCTATTTTCTTTTTTTAAGATTTACTTACTTATGTGTACAGAACTGGCGTACAGGCCAGAGGTGCAGGGGCAGCAAGAGGCTTCATCAGAGACAGTGTGGGAAGCAGAACAGGCAGTTTGACAAAGTACACTGCTGAGGGGAGCAGCAGGCGAAACAGGAGAGGTCTGCTGTGCCATGTAGGTCATCTCTGGGGCTGGGGATCGAACTCACACTGAAGTGGCTGCAGCAAGCTTGCAGTGCTGAGTCCTAACCCACTGTGCCACCAGTGAGGGCTTTTATTTACATTTTCAAATTTAAATCTCACAGCCATCAAGAGAGGTAGCTTTTATTATGAGCCCTTTTCCCAGATGAGGACACTGAGGTTTGTGGGTGAAAGGTAACTTATGTAAAGTTACCCAATTAGTAAGGTTAGAATCCACCTGCACCTAGCCCAGAGCCCATGCTCCTGCCCACAGTGCTGCTGGTAGCCGCTGCCTCAGAGGCTGGAACTCTGCAGCTATCTGGAAAAACAGAAAGAGTTAGACTGAGAAAATAAAATCAACCAAGCAAAAGTCAAAAAATAAAAACAGAAGAAAGGAAAGAAATCAAGGCCAGATCACTGTTTGAACCCATCGATCAAGGCACGCATCAGGCAAAAATCACCTCTGCATGAAGCTAACCATGCATGAAGCTGAGCCATGCGAGTAGGAAGTGAACCATGCAATACGGCCAGCCCTGTGTGACTCTACAAGCACCTCTGGATTAAGGGGTGGTTAGCAAAACCTCTCTCTCTCTATTATAAATTTTACCTGTTACTTTTAACAGAAGAAAACAGCAAATAAAGTCACAGAATACAACTACTTCAGACTAGGGCTTTAGAAGTTTTATGCCATAATAAATTAAAGTGTTAACAATCAGTACTGTATAAATCAATATCAGCACAATACCACGTATGTGAGCATGGTATTTTCTTTTTAACATTATCTAAGTTTTGTTAGAATCCAAGAACTCATCTTTTTTAAATATTATAAGTAACAATCAACCAGTACAATCAACCAATATGTACAGTTATTAGGCGAAATTAATTTCCCACCCTCTAGGGGTGCTCTTGTTTTAGTGAAGGACATTAGCAATCTGATATTGTAAGGCTTGTAAACTACAGCAAAGCTTGGGATTCCTTGATACAATATGATACAGACATATTCTAAATAGACATCACCTCTTTAAAAGCACACTGCAGTGGCAAAGACCTCACAGAAGTGTAAGGGTCTAGACATCAATGTTAGTGTCAGGATACAGGGGGAAGTTCTCCTGTGCTATCTGGATTCTACAAATGGATGAAAGGACAGATTCATCAATTTCAGATAGGTCCACAGGAGAAAAGGCCAAAATTTAATACAAAGGTATGGAAAATGTACAAGGTTGTTAACTCTAAAGAATAGTGACGGGAGTGTGAGGGGGGGGGCGGTTCCCTGGTGTGCAAGATTTTAAGTCTCAGCACTATGAAGCTATCCTTAGCCTCTGCAGCAGAAGTTCCATCCCCAGCCAGGGAGCTGACCCAAATGGCACAGCAGACCTCTCCTGTCTCACCCACTGCTCCCCTAAGCAGCATATTTCAGTCAAGCCACCTGTTCTGTTCCCCACTCTGTCTCTGGTGAACCCTCTCACCACCCTCAACACACCTCTGGCCTGTACCCTAACTCTTGTATGCATAAATAAATCTTATAAAGCAAACAAACAAAAAGAATAGTGGAGAGGACAGAGTATATTTATCTTGCATTTAAGGATTTGAGGCATCAGAAAGAGGGGGAGGACCATTACATGACAGTCAAGAAAGATTTAACTCCTTGCTCCAAGAGTAAAGATGAGATTCTCAGAGTGGACACATTTATTCATAAACACACAACTTCATGAGAAAACTGAACTACAATCTTCTAGGTCATGAAAGGGGGAGCAGTGATGGTTTCTCTGATTAGCAAGAGGACAGAAAATGTCTTCTTGGATTAAAGAAGAGTGAAGGACTTAGACGAGTACAGAGCTTCTCAGCCTCAAGGTGCTGCCTTGTGCTTAGGTCAAAATACTCTGCATGCCAGAGCCAGATGTCTTGGGACCAGCTGAGAGTCTTGGGCTGGTCTCCCCACAGCATCTTCCTTGGCGCAAACTTCATCGCCTCCAGGTTATACAGGGTCTCTGGCTGAGGCACCAGGTCTCTAGGATTATTTTGTGACAACAAAATAATTAGTAGTAAAACCAGTCCGTGAGACACAAATTTCTGTACTTTAAGACAAATGCCAGTTTTTCAAACAATTCAGGACTTGGTCTGAATTGTTAACTGTGACATCACATTCTTACTAACCTGACCCCCAAGCCCCTCAGGGGTCCCCCTAATTTCAATTCCCTGGCTGTGGACTTGCATGCTGTAGAGGGGCAAGGACTGGCTGGTAAAGAAATCCCAAGTGGTGATCCCACTTGGTCCTGGGTCTTATTGTCCTGAGTGGTGAATTGATGTTCAGGGGCAGGGGAATTATGCATGAGGGAACTACAGTAATTATGCTAATGGAAGAGACTTCTTTGTTGTGAGATTTCCAAAGCAGGAAGCAGCTTGTGTCAGAGATTTACAGTAGAAGGCCTAAAATAGGACCCCCAGGTGTGCCCCAGAGGGTGATGACAGAGGTAGCTGGGAGGTTAATCTGGGAACAAAGGAAATGTGCTGGAACCAAGCATTAACAAGCATCAACATAAGGTCTAAGACTTCTGAATGAGAGGGAGAGGGGGCCGTGTTGAGAAAGGAGAGGCAAGAAGGCAAAATAATATGCAGAGAAGCATCCTCTCTGGAAATTCGTGCTTGAAATAAAGGCCAAGACAAAAATTAATTGTAAACAGAAGAAGATTAGAAGTGAGGTCAAGGTAGACAGAGATGGAGTAGGTTGGTTAGGCAAGCAGATTGCGTCTCCAGACAGGAGATGGAGCTGCAGGAACCGTTTGAGCAAGGACTGTCTCTAGGAAAAAGATGGGGCCCGGGAGCGGTCAGGGGACACCGTCTCTTAGTGCTCCACTTGGGCTCCTAGGAAAACGCAGTGAAACCTGGAAATACAGGGTGGTCTGAGGCATTCCCCCAAAGCTCATTCTAGCCAATGGCAGAAAACCGTTTCCGACTTCTCTTAAGTGTTTTCTTTCCTACTTGGGGAGGAGGGAGAAATGGTTCTATTTGTTTACCCAACTTAACCTATAATTGAAAGGACATCTGCTGACCCAGAAAATGAGGAATCACACTTTTTATTTCTAAGACTAACTTTGTGTGCAGGACCTTCTCCCTGTCTCCAAACCTGTTAAGGAAGCATCTGTTCCCAAAAGACTTTGCATGACTTTACTGCTACTTCCAGCGTCCACGCCAGTGTTCTCCTCCCTTCATAACCCCGGCTCTGCAGCTACCAGATCATGCCCACCCTACCCCTTCCTTACCGCCTCCTCCCTTTGCCCTGAGAATTCCACCATCACATCTCCACTGCAAGTCTCTGGGCCACCTCTTATGTTCTACAACTGAAGTCCAGTCCTTCCTTGGCTGCCTCTCATTCTTCTACAGATACGCTCCAGGGAGGAGCGATGCCATTTTCCCATCCCCTCCCCCAGGCCTCCCCCATCCACCCCCTCACCCTCCGCTTACATGCAGCCACCTTAGATTACAAACCCAGTAGCCATGATCCGGGCCTCCAAGCCAGAGGGGACCATTCCCCTGCAGTGTGGTAGTCTAAACACCCTGATGTCATGATGGAGGGCACTGCTGGGAAGGGGTGCACAGCGTGGCCATTTTCTGGGGAGCCATTATAAGGAAACGAGGCACATGGCCTTGCTCTATTTTTGTCTGGGCTGCTGAGGAAGGTGCTGCTCCACTGGGCAGGGTGACTTTGACCCCCACCCCAGCAGTGGGGAGGCAAGCCCCTAACCTCAGCAGTGGCAGACTTCACCCACAGCCACTGGCTCCTATTACTGCAAGTCCACCAGACCCACTAGTGGGTAACTGGGCCCTCTCGCTCCCCCTCCCTTGCTAGTTTTTAGAACATGCACGTGTGTGTGTGTGTGTGTGTGTGTGTACAAAGTCACTTGTGTTTGCATTTGTGGTGGCAGGTGACCAGACCCAGGACTGGTAAGAGCTTCTGACCTGGTGACAGTTTTAAAGCCTTTGCCCAATAACAAGTAACTCCATTCTTTTCTTACTTTTGTCTCCTGCCCTCCCTAGTTCCATTTTGTGATGTCAAGCTCTGTGATGACCATGTGTCAGGCTTAGTCTCTACCATCTGGACCCTTCGAAGATGAAATACTTTCCTACCAGGTAGGAAATTATGAAGCCTACTTTAAAGCAATGACTCTGCAGAAAAAAACAAGGTCAGTGTTGAGATATCTTTGGGATCTAGAAATAAGTCTACTCAATGATCTCAATGAAATAAGTCTACTCAATGAAATATGGGCACCGGAAAGAAACAAATTAAATTGGGGTTACAACTGAGATGAAAAAATGCACAAAATGAAGAATGATGTAAAATAAATAAGTAAAAGAAACACATAATATATATTTAATGATAAATTTAAAAATAATTTGCAGCTTTTTTCAAGTCCAGGGAAGACTATAGTCAACATCCAATACCCCAAAAGCTGTACATAAATATTAAGCCAAAACTTGTGTCTAACAGATGAATATCGTTTACTCATCTACTCAGGGATCAGAAGGCATAACTCTTTCTGGCACTTTGCCAAAAAAGTAATTAAGACTAGATGGAAACAAGATTTTGTTTATGTTCTGTTTGTTTCACATTTTTGGAGGTGATTTCTTCTCTCTCCTGATAAATGGAAACTTCAGTAATAATGCTACATTTGCTATCAATACTTTGCTATCTATATTTTTCTTTTCCATACACATCTTTGCAGTCTTTTTCCTCTTTTTCTCCTATTATCTTTCCCTCTTTGTTTTCAGAATAGTCATGATTTCCAGGAATGCAAGATGAATCAATATTAAAATGTTTATCCATAACATTTATTACAATAACAAACTAAATATATGGGCAGTGAAAAGGCATTTGATAAATTTTAGCAATCACAATTACTGCTGAAATAAACAGAAATGCCTGAACATAAAGTCTAAAAGCAAATATCATATTAAATATAAAATAGTAAGCAATCTTGTTAAAACCAAAAAAAAAAAAAGCAAACGGGGATGCCTTCAAGCATTATTTACAATCAACATTATTTTAGCAATTCTAGTTACTGTAACAAAAAAAAGAAAATGAGGGTATAAATTTATAAGTGAAAAGTGCATTATCTTTGTTTATTGATTATATAACCATATGCCTAGATGTGATATTGTGATTTATAATAAATATATATTTCGATCATTCGGATTCCAAAGTTGATTTCATATATATTTGGACCTCCTCCACATTTCCTGACTCACAGCTCCCCTCAAATTCTTGAGCTTTCCTAAGCATAAAGAATGTTAAAGGTGGGCCCTCCCTGGTGGTGTAACGGGTTAAAGCACAGCACTGTGAAGCTCTCAGCAGCCACTCTAACACAGGTTCAATCCTCCTAGGGTGAGGTGACCCACGTGGTGTGGCAGAACCCCGCTCCTCCTGCTGCTCCCCTCAGCAGTGTATTTCAGTCAATCTACCTGTTCAGCTCCCCATTCTGTCTCTGGTGAATCCTCTCATCCCTCCCACCCCACCCCTGCACCTCTGGCCTATACCCCAGTTCTTGTATCATAAATAAATAAATCTTTAAAAAAAAAAAAAAAAGAACGTTAAAGCGTTAAAGGTGATCTTTGCTAGATTAATGAAGGTAGCCTTTGGAAAAATGGGAGCTGGCTGCGGGAAACCAACCTGAACAAGGGGTAGAACTTTCAGACCCACATCTTGAAAGGGAAGTGGACTGGAGGTTCAATCAGCTGCCAGTAGTCAATGAGTTCAGTCTCCGCCACTCGTGATGTGCAATGAATTGGTTACCTAGTGGTAAACATAGTGGTGAATAGTTTTCTTGAGTTCTAGGTGCCATTCTGAGTTCTGTGTTCTGAGGGCTATGTTCTGCAGCCCTGCTTTATAACCAGTGAGAACCACTTCCTGGTGGGGAGACCCCCTTGTAGCCCTGTTGGAAGTTGATCTTCAGGATGTCAGTGCTGCTGCACTAGGACACCCGAGAAAATATAGTCATAATTTTTTTAACTACTAAATTTAAATTATTAAGCTTTCATTAGACTTAAAGGTATATAATTGACTTTCTTTAAAAATTTAAAACATAGGCCCTCCCTGGTAGCGCAGCGGGTTAAAGCACTGCACTGAGAAACTAAAGCCACTTCCGCATGAGTTCGATCCCCGCCTGCCCCGGAGGTGACCACATGGCGCGCAGACCTCTCCTGACGCGCCCCGCCCGCTGCTCCCCTCAGCAGTGTACTTCGTCGATCTGCCAGTTCTGCTTCCCGTTCTGTCTCTGGTGAATCCTCTCACCCTCCGCATCTCTGGCCTGTACCCCAGTTCTATATGAATAAATAAATAAATCTTTAAAAAAAAAATTTAAAACATATGCAGAAGTGCATACTCACTTTTGTAGTAGGAGGAGTTGTTCAGAAGTAAAAGAGAGTTTAAAAATTCATTAATGATGACTTCTTTAGGTTATGAAGTGTTCAGCTCAACAAGGAAGGGTCTATGTAAAGAATTAAAGACTTAAAATAAGATGTATATAAAGGGGTAGAAAAATATCACCAAGAATGTGAATCCTTCTTAATATAAGTTAAACATCCTACAGAAATCATAAAAGGTTCTTTAGTGAAAAGGACAACATGAATTTAAACTTGATATTAAAAACTCAATATGTAAGACTTGCTAAGATAATATAGAATTGGTACAATCAGAATAACATGGTTCTGAAACAAAACTAGTCAAAGACGTAGGTGGGAAAAGTTCAGAAGTAAGTCCAAGTATATAAAGAAACTTAACATATGAGAAGAGTGGTATTTACATTCAGTCATGAAAGAATAGTTTATTTTATAACTGCAACTGAAATTGGCTATTCTTCTGGGATAAAATAATGTTAATCTCTTACTTCAGACCATATACAAAAATAAACTTGAGGTAGATTAAAAACCTAATGTAAAGACCTAAAAGAATAATGATTATTGGGGAAAACATTAGGAGAAAATTTATATAGCTTTGGGGGAGGAAGTTCTTACTAAGCAAGTAGCCAGCCCAAAAATGATTATTAAAAAAAAATTAAATAATTGTATTTTAAAAACTGACAATGGGGCCCTCCCTGGTGGCACAGCGGGTTAAAGTACAGCACTAAGAAGCTTAAGCCACTTTCGCATGAGTTCGATCCCCGCCTGCCCCGGAGGAGATCCACATGGCACGGCAGACACCTCCTGACTCGCCCGCTGCTCCCCTCAGCAGTGTACTTCGTCGATCTGCCTGTTCTGCTTCCCACTCTGTCTCTGGTGAATCCTCTCACCCTCCACATCTTTGGCCTGTACGCTGTTCTGTATAAATAAATAAATCTTAAAAAAAAAAAAAAAACTGACAATGTCTACATGGCAAAATGCGCCATAAGTAAAGTTGAGAAGCCACATTGGAAAATACTTTTTTCAGTTTCTGAAAGTCCCTGTTGTACAAAGTAAGACAAAATAAAATCTTAAATAACCAAAAAAAAAGGGGGGGGGGGTTGGGACATGGAATGAAAGACAGGATGTGTATCCAAGGGAAAATACAAAAGGTCAGTAAACATAAAAGATGTTCTATAACACTAGTGCACAATCAAATGCAGATCAAAACACAAATAAGTTGCCTTTCTCCACCCCCACTTGGAAAAACAAATGTGAAGATTAATGAGGGTGAGGTAGTGATAATGATGATGACATTGTACTAAAATTATTCTTACAAATGCCAGCCACTATTCTAAGTACTTGTAACAGTTCATTTCATCCTATCAACAACCCATGAGGCAAGTATCATTGCCCCATCTTATGGATGAGGAAACGACACACATCTGAAATGAAAGTTTCATGAAACAACGTCTATCCTTGCCAGGATCAGAATTCCCGGATGATTACTATTCTATTCTGTTTACTTTGCTTAAAAATTGCTAGTCAGGACCAGTAAATTGATTTTATAATATATAATTAGGTAAATCCACAGCTTAAAAAGCACTCAGATAGGTGTTCATGAAATACAAATAAGAGCAATACATTTCTGAGTACTGTGTATACTTAGATCCCATTTACAAAACAAGAAAGGAAATAAAAGAGGGAGGGAGGGAGAAGGAAAAAGAGGATGCACCCCATATATGAGTGTGTACTTTGTAGACATCTGTTTGTAGATTTGTGAGTATAGTAAAAGGAAGAAGCCATATCTAACATTAGTGCTGCTTGATTTGTGATGGAGTAATATCCCAATAAACCCATAATAAATTAAAAATATCATAATTCAAAACCATATTTAATATACCAAACGTACTAGACAGTTAGTCTGGCCTACCTTACCATGCTCAGAAAACTTACACCAGCTCACAGTGGGGAAAAATCATCTAACATGTTATCATGAAGTGCTGAATACTCATGGAATTTGATTATTATACTGAAAGTGAATGGCTTACCATCCTCGTCATGTGACTTAGGGGAACGGTGCCTGTTTTCACTCCCCTTAGTGAAAGAGAATCCTCCCACACACAGTTAACCAAGGAAGTGACGGGAATGCAAAATCCAAAGTATGGTTTTCACTGAATGAGTATTGCTTTCACAGCATCATAATTTTGAAAATCTTAAATTGAAACATTTTAAATTGGGCACTATCTGTTTTCATCCTGGTTACCTCAGGAGTGTGGACTTGGTAGGAGATTTTCAGCTTTCCCTTGTATATCTCTGCTTTGTCACGCTGCAAAAAAGAATGCTTTGCTTTTAAAGTTTTAAGGAATAATTGAAAAACTAGAACAGAAGAGTTTCACTATCTGTAAACTTAATGCTCTGTGATAAAATCTGTTTTTCTAATTTTATTGCCTCTCATGCTTCAATGGCCCCTTATTCACATTTGGCTCCCATTTATAAAACCTAATGGGAAAAGATAAATCTGATTATTGTGTCTTCTTCTCAAAGGAGTAAATGATTCACCATAGTAATAATGTAATTGAATGAAAGTCATAGAATCTTCAATGAAAAAGATACCTAAAAAGAGTAACTAACGATATTTACAGGGGAGAGGTATAATTCCATTTGAATGAAGTTTTGCCCGTTCATTCACTCATCCGCCCATTCATTCATTCATTCAACACAGACCTAATCTGATTTATTTTATTTTATGTCATAACAAAACTGTCACCTCTACTTAACCAAGTGAGTGATTATTAGAAGTCTCCCCTATAAATCACAATGTTTAGTAACTTCCAACCCTCCTGCAACCAAGTTGTTAAAGACCTTACTTAGTTCAAGCATCACACAAATCTAGTTCCATCTTCCAAAGGCTAAAAAGTAATTAGAATTTTCAATCAACTTCTGTGGTTGTTGGTGCTGTTAGCCAGCTCCATCTTCTGGGCAAATGGTAGGACTGCACTACCTCACCCACTGTGAGGTGAGAGCTGGCTATAAGTCTTGCTTTGGCCGATGAAATGAGAGCAAAAATGATACTCATTTAAAAGCCACTCTGAATCTGCCATGTCTTTTTCTTCCCCAGCAATGATGAGAGCAGATATCAAAGCAGCAACTTTATAGTTTGAAGGACAAAGTGAATGTAAAGGAATCTCATGCTGTGTTCAGTCACTAAAATGTCAGCACTGCTGTTGCCACAGCACAACTTAGCCCATACTGACTGATGTGCACCAGGACACTGAAGTTGTAACTGCAAACTCTCGGTGTCTGTAACTGATAAGACTTGTAATTGGTCAGCAAAGTAATGTTTGTCCACAGCTATAGGTATACTTTTTGCTGGCGGGAAACCTTCCAGAGCCCATAGCATTACTTTTAGTTACATTCGCATTCTTTACCAATGGTCTCTGAGGTACAGCACCCTTGTCTGGGTGACTGCGCAAAAAGTAGCTTCTAGCTTCAGTCATCAACTCTATGCGAATGTAGTTGCTATACCCAGATCAACAGGTCAAATAATCCCTTCTTGGGTAATTCCTCTGGAATTCCTAGGGCCCGTTTATGATTCATAATCTTGGCTGAGGTCACTTTGGGCTTCTTAATTATATCCAACATCAAATAGTGGATAAGGGTTTTAGATTTTGATCTCTTATCCCCAGAAAACCCTGAGTTCTGTAAGCCTTGATGGGTCCCTTCCAAGGAGTTTACCCACCAGTGCCTCAGAGAGAAGCAGTCTCTGTTAGTCCACAGCAGTTTGCTCACTACTCAGCGATGGGCTGGAGTGAGTTCCCTCGGGCCCCTGTGTGCATCTCTTCCCAACTCTGTCCTCACCACTCTAGTTCAAAGCTTGAAATCAACCACAATGGAAATACTTACAAAACAGCAATTAGCAATTGCTACAGATCAGGCTTCTTTTCCTTGTAGAATTGTTAAGGTTTACAATACACCGCTGGTCACATCCACCTGCCAATAAAGATTTTTCTACCTTTTCTTGGTATTTGCCTCATGTTATAGTTTTCACTGCTCCACTGTTCTAGTTTTTACTCACTTGATACTGTTATAAAAAAAAACTATATTAAATACTTATTGTGTGAAAAATGCTAAAAATATAATGAAAAGCAAAACAAATTCTCCCTTTCCTATTAGCGCTTCACTTTAAATAAAAATCTGTAAAATGTGGGCCTTCCCTGGTGGTGCAACAAGTTAAAGTGCCGCACTGCAAGTGAGCTGCAGCCACTTCAATGTGAGCTTGATCCCCGCCCCAGAGGTGACCCACGTGGCAGCAGACTTCTCTTGACACGCCCACTGCTCCCCTCAGCAGTGTACTTCATCAGTCGGCCTGTTCTGCTCCCCACTCTGTCTCTGGTGAATTCTCTCACCACACCTGAACTCTGGCTAGTTCTGTATGCATAACTAAGAAAATCTTTTAAAAAAATAAATAAAATCTGTAAAAGGAGAAACACCTACTACTGGTATAAGACATTTTTTATTCTATCATAGACCTCATTTGCATGTGTTTACATTAGTTTCCTCTGTTAACGGATTAATTAGAGTGATAATTTCATGTCCAGAAGTTGTACCAACGACTTCATTTGGTTTATAGCGTTACTGGATAAAGGATCTAAAAATTGTCATCATAACATAACTTTTCTCAACAGTTCTGGCGTATGATCACTGCCTGCCACAAATGCAAACAAGAAGACTTTGGTGTCATAAACAATATTTTTAATTTAATCTAACCAACAGTGTAGAAGAAGGGTAACTAGCATGGAAGAGAGTGAAGATCCAGTTACTGGCTGATGATACCAGGTGGAGCTGCAGTTAGGTGTCAGCAGATGCAGCAAGATCTGCTGCTACTGCTGCCCTCAGGGGCTCTCCCTCCTCCTGAGGGGGTGGCTGGCCAACATCCACCATGCTGCTAGCTGAGGGACAACCGCCTGCCTCTGCACCAGCTCCCATAAAAGAGGTAACTTTTGGAGTTCTCCCTGGAAGCACAACAGGTTGAAGCACAGCACTACAAAGCTAGCTACAGCCTCTTCAGCATAAGTTCAATCCCTGGCCAGGGGGTGGACCACAAGGTGCAGCAGAACCCTCGTGTCTCACCTGCTACTCAGCAGTGTACTTCATCGATCTGCCTGTTCTGCTCCCCACTCTGTCTCTGTTGAATCTTCTCACCACCCCTGCACCTATAGCCTGTACTCTAGGTCTGTATACATAAATAAATAAATGTTTTAAAGGAAAAGTAACTTTCAAAAGGGACTTGAAGTCAATCCATAAGGGGATGTTAGAATGTGGGGGAGACACATGCATTTATCCTTTCAAAAGCTCACACAATGGCCACTCAGCTCATACCCTTCCCAGCAATCCCCTCACTCAGGATGTCAGGGGTGGAGTTCAGATCACATACTGCACAGGTGTTAACCCATTCATCTTGGACCACTCTAACAAAAGCACTTCCTTTTAAGTATAGGTTCTCTACACCCTGTAATTTTAGTACAAATATAAGTTAAGATGCCAGCATCCCCATCCCTAATCTCCTAATGGTAGACATATGACTATGGTTTGCGAGCATATCCTACTCTTCTACAAATAGAGACTGTTCTAGGAGAGATATGTGGCCATATTAGAACCAATCACAATCATTTTTTCAAAGACTAATATGGATTCTGGAAGTCTAAAAACAGTTATCAATCTTTCTGCATACATAATCACGTAAGACTGGGGAAGTCCCCTAACATGGAGCCAGGTAAGAGAACGAAGCCAACAGGGATGAAAGCAGAGCCAAGAAATGAATGAATAAGGGAGGGAACATGATGATATTATTTATTTAAACCTCAGCTCCATCCATGCCTAGAGCCAAAATGACCCATGGACTTTCAGTTACATGAGCCAATCAATTCTTTTTGGCTTAGACTAACTGGAGTTGAGTTTTTACTAGGCAAATGGAGTGCTGGCTAGTATAGCAAAGTAGGGGAGAATTTAGGAAATCACATTCCATACATGGTGAATATCAAAGAGAGGTGGCCAGGTAAAGACCTGATGGCAGATAAGAAGAAAGTCCAGCAGAACAAATCACAGGACCTGGGGAGAGGAAGAGCTCCTGCCACCCATATTTCTGGCAACACAGGTTCTTGGGCATCCTCCCCCCTGGCTTGTAATATCAGTGCAGCGGTAGCCAAAATCTCTTTACTTCTGAGAGAGAGACACTCACTGAGCTAGATATCTACAGAGAATAACATCAACACTAGATGACAAAAAACAGAAAAGAAAGAAGATTCTCCAAAAGCAGGGCTACTAGTAAAATCTTTTCAAATAAGTCTTTGTTCTCTTTCCATTCTCTTCTTGACAACTGTCAGTGGAAATGATAAGGACAATCCAATGTTCTTCTGAAGGTAACTCATCAGTGTCACCTTCTACTGCCCTTGGTCTCTGCTTCCTTCATCTTCCCTCTCTTCTTAGTCCAGGACTTTCAGTTATCTTCTCAAGTGTAACTGATTTGCTTACCCTATGGTTTTTTGGCTTGAGAATTGTTTTCTTCTTTTTGTTTCTAGTTTTTCAGGATGCAACTCATCTTTAGTTATTCAACCTGAGGAAGAAATGAGAATACAGAGCAATAGTGGAGGAATTTGGTGAACAAGCTAGAGGTAAGAATATTGTAGAGGTAGAATCCAGCTTAAGGAGGTTCAAGCAGTGACAAGGAGTTCAAATAATGTAGATCTCAATGATGCTCTTTCATAAAGGGACAGAAAGAGGTCAATAGACAAACAGGTATTGAACACATTCAATATTTGTTTTACTCATTTGGAGAAAGGCTAAAGTCCCCTAATTTCAATGATGGAAGGAACCTAAGAGGACAGATCCCTGGGATCTTTAAGTCATTACTGTCTTTCAATCTGGGCTTGCTAGTCTGAGATACTCTCAGATGTCTTCTCAAAAGGACAGCCAGAAATCTGCCAAGTTGGGTAGTAGAGTTGATCATACAGAGTATGGGTTTCCCCTGTGATTAATCTACTGGAATGTAAACTAAATTAGAATGTTCTCTAATTTGGTCTTTTGAAATGAGAATTCCAGCAAAATGACAATAATAATAGTAATAATAAACCACAAATGTACCTAAGGAAAAATTCACTGCATAGATATCCTTGGTGATCCATGAAAATAATCTCACTTCCTGTGCGCAAGAAATTTATAAGTATCAAAGCCTGTGTGCCATCCCATGAACCTAGATGAGGAGAAGTCAAGATAAATTAGATGGGTCATGTGCTTATCCATTCATTCATTCAAGCATTCAACTAGACTCTCCAGGCAGAGAGTAGAACCTCAGTGATAGCATTCTTAGCAAAAAACTATTCAAAGGTTTTGTTTCAGCTTCTAATGAGAGCGATAGCCTCTTAATATATTCTAATGACAGAGGTATATACAATATTCTATGGAAGTCTGCAGAAGAGGAGGAGATACCAAAATGTGGGTTCATGGAGCTGGTAAGAAACAAAGATAAGGACCAGTTACCTATCTCAGTATGAGGGTCAAGGACAGAGCTAGAACACAGAAGACACTAGCAGCAGGTTCATCTGTTACTGACTAATTGCATGATATTGGGGAATTTGGCTTCAGTTTCAGTTTCTTCACTGGCAAATTAGGTGTGACTGTAGAGTTGTGTGGTTGTGTGTGTGTTAACTAACAATGCATCTGCTAGATTCAAAGGATTTGCACCCAGAGTCAAATGAAAAGACTGCTGAGAAAAGGAAAAATACATAAGCACTTTATCTTTTTTGTCCACGTTTCCAAATACGATGCAATTTCCTTGTCTTGTCTGATTAAGCTGATCTTAAACAGACTGTGATTTAAAAAGAAAAAAGAAAACTAAGTATTACTAACAGTTTCATACCATTTATCTTGATTAAAAGGACAGCTCTTATATATATACATAGAGAAAAGGCCTTCATCCTAAGTAATGGATGATCAATATTTTCTATAATCCTTTATAAAAATTTTAGTTGAAAGTGTGTCTTAGAAACACACAGAAAGATCTAGAAATGGACCAATTTCTGTGTTAAAAAAAAAAAATTGCCCCACAGGTCCTCTATTTACTACTCACTCTCCTTCTCCGTGTGCTTGAAAGTCATATTGTCTCCATTTTTCTCACCTCCCTCTTGTGCCTACCGACAGACAGTCAGTCAGCGTCCACTCCTACTGCTCCTCCAAAACTGTAGCTTCCCAGGTAGACAATGAGGCTCTTCACTCTCATTTCACAGAGTAAGTCTCAGGTATGGACATTCTTCCTTTTCCCTTGGACCTCTAGGATACTGAATCTCTGCAAGTCTTGTTCCTTGAGAAACATTATTTAGTTATTTATCATTACCAAGCATTCTGAAAGGACTTTACAAATGTCCTCATTTACATATCACAACATCCCTATGAAATGTTTGTTATGATTTGATTGTCTTTTTACAGAGGAGGAAACAGGCGTGGAGATCACAAAGCTGGAATGTGGCTGTATCCACAAAGCTGCTCCCCAAGGTCACATACTTCAGTTACAGCCATGAGGATGGAAAGAACAAGCCCACACTTACCTCACCAGATTGTCATCTTTAGTCTGAATTTTTCCTTTTTAAATGATTTCATCTAAGGCTAATATCTCCCGAAGGTCTCACCCCAAAATACTGTTAACTTGGAGGCGGGAGTGGGGGAGGCAACATCATCAGAATTGAAGGGAGAGAGGGACAGAGTTCAGTCCATACAACACTGTTAAATATTGGTATGCTTTCTTCCAGTCCTTTCTTAAACCAAGGAGAGCGAAGGAGGTGAAATGAGGAATGAGAAGCTATAGCTCTTCCTTACAACTGACTATTCTATCACTACTTCATTCACAGATGTTTCTATGACTGTCTTTCCTTGTCAGTGCATAGAGATGCAGCTTATTCATTTTACTAACTTCAAAACACACAATATGGAGCATATCATTAATAAAGTAAGATTTTTATCCAAAGGCAGATTGAGTAAATATATGTATATACTCCCTTGTAAAAACCCCACTGAAAGTATGTATATTTGAAATATATACATTGAACTATATATATATATGAATGTACTATATTTTTAATTATAAATAGATAATTTGAAACCATATATATTACATATAACAGAAACTATAATTTGAATATTATATATAAAAATCATAGCATCCCCAAACTTCTTTAAAAACAAGGCCTGGTGTGGCACAAGGGGTTAGGACGGCAGCACAGCAAGCTGGCCATAGCTGCTTCAGTGAGAGTTCGATTCCCACACCGGAGGTGACCCATGTGGCGTAGCAGACCTCTCCTGACCACCCCTCAGCAGTGTACTTCTTCAGTTGGCCTGTTCTGCTCCCCAGTCTGTCTCTGGTGAATCTTCTCACTGCCTCTGCACCTCTGGCTTGTACCCCAGTTCTGTATGAATAAAATAAATAAATCTTTTAAAAAATAATTAAAAATTAAAACAAGAATTTCAGTAGCAGAACAGATATATTGAGTAATTCCTGATTGGCTTAAAACAAAGGGGAATGTATAAAAATTGACAGAGAAATCCAATGAACCAGGTTTTCTTAATATAAGAAATAACAATAGTAGTGATTCCCAACTACCATGGCATATTTCACTTACAAAGGACCCTCTACCCCTCTTTTCCTCCCACCTTAAAAAAAAAATGAAATTAACAATTGGTCTTTTGCCTCCACAATAAAGCCAGGAAGGGGTCCTCTGGGAGGGAACATAATGACAACATTGGAGTCCATTCCAACATTACAGCAGCTGGAATAAATCTGGACATCCACACAGGCATGGAAATGTTTGGGGTAGGAAAGGGAAGAAAGACAAGTTCCCAATAATGAATTAAACCAAAGACTTCCACCTCCAGGATAAAGGTCTCCTGATTATGCCAACTTCCTGTTTGCCCCAAATCTAAAGAGTATCTTGCCTCTGAGCAGTTCCAACCTAGATACAAAGCTACCATGGAACCTAGTTCTATTCAAGGAACTTATAAGCAAGGAAACACCCCAGTAGAAGTCAAAATGGCACTTCAGTAACAGAAAAAACAAACTCAAAAACCTCCCTGCAGAAGCCCCTGGCAAAAGTTGGGTCAGAGAACTAGCTGCCAGGTGGAGCAGATGCTCTAACTTCAGCCAAGCACAAATGAGCATTGGAGTTTCCTTTGTTATCAGATGTCAGGTGTGTTCTGCACATCTGCCGAGGTCTCCAGGTAGGCTAGACCTCAGTTGCCCATTGATGTAACTTGCTTGTCAACCAGCCTATTCCAGCTTCCTCTTCTTCAGTTCCTGCTAAGCCCTGCTGATGCTTCCTGGGAACCTACAAAGTAAGTTTCTTGTCCTTGAGTCTTTGTCTGAAGGTTCCCTTCCAAGAAAATATGACCAAAAACCACTCACTTACTCAACACACACATAATAGCTCTCAGTGGTGGTGCTTCAGAGAAGCACAAAGAAGTTCAAGACCAAGTTAGAAGACAAGAAGAGAAATCTGTCTATTGTCTTTATGAGACACCATCAGAAACTCTAAAAATTATTGTAAAGAAAAGAACCTAAGTGGATGAACTAGAGCACTGGCTGTTAAACGGTTGCTTTAAAATTCTTAAAGAAAACACTGCTACAGTTTTTAAAAAGCATCCATATTCTAGAAGTGTGAGGGGTGAAACCTCACTCTCTCAGCTCCAGGAAGAAGAAAATGGTGGCCCAGGCCTGTTTCCACTGAAACAACCAATGAGATGAGCCAAACAGAAGTGCATAAAGTCGATGCACTAAATGCACCAACTTATTCATCAGAGCATCTTCTTTACTTCCATTATAAGCAATTTGCATTCAATTGATTATCTAGTTTTCCATAGCAGATTAAAGTGGCATACAAGAACATGGGCAGAAATGCTATAGAAGCAAGAACACTGTTTTATAAACCAAAAATGGCACATGTAACAGGAGAAATTGTCAGTGAGAGAGTAGATTCAATGTATATTCAAAGCAAACACGAAACCTCAAAACTAAGCCATATTGGCTCACTTGGGGAAAGGTCAAATACTCTGCTCCTTCACCCTCTTCTAAAGATACCACAATAACATACTCACAATGAAGCCTCAGTGATCAACAGCAAATACAATTAACATTCATTCACTATTCTCACTGAACAAAGGGAAGAGGGGTTTTTGATAACTTTCCATTAAATAAGATCAATAGAAATAGCTGACTGCAGAGGAGCATGGAGAAATTTGGGAGTGATGGAAATGACTTATAGATAGATGGAATTACCTGGCTGTATATGTCTATCAACTTATCAACTCTACACTAAAAGGGATAAAGCTTTAAGTAAATGGTAGCTCAGTGAAACGGACTTACAAGGTAATAGTAACTTCCAGCACTTACAGGCAAGAGTCAATCATTCAGAAATTCAATGATGTATGCATTGCCTACTTTCCTGGTGATACAAGCTATCTGCATTAATTCAAGATATAAATACTGGGTCAGTCATTGTGTTGAGTCCTGATACAAAGATTTTGAAAATATAATCTCTGCCTTAGAAAGTTTCATATAGGCTGATGAATTTAATTGCTGAAGTGTTTTATTTTAAACTCCATGTACAATTTAATACGGTGTTAGGGAAATTAAGGACCAGAGATAATTTCGAATACAAGTCACACCTGTGTCTCCCCTTTTCTCTCAGGTGCAGCTGACCTGCACAATTCCTTGCACTTGGCAGAAAGCTCTCCTTCTCAAGCATCATTTTAAATGGAAATCATTACCATGCCCTCACTAAGCAAACACCCAAGGGAATTGCAGGCAGAGTGAAATTTCTTCTAGATTTTCAAGCAATAAACAGAGCTTGTCATAAGCTGTCAGAATCTAGTAGCTTCAAAACCACCTACTTGGTGAGAAAGGAGACATGACACTGAAAAAGCCTGTTGTAATTCCGAGACCTGGCCGGGAGAAACTGTCTCAACACTAAATAGTCTAGAATTGTCAAAAACTCTATCAAAATTGACAAATGCAAAAGTAGGAACAGAGTAAAAAAAGCTTTAAAAGAATATCATCTTGGCCAGAACCTGGCCCATAACAGAGTTCAATGTGTATCTCACGGTGAAGGGATTCAGCCTGTGGGTGTGACAGGTCTACAAACTTTCCCTCCTATCAATCCTCCCCATCCTCGGCTTCAGCCATATTGCAAAAAGGTATGCGTGCTCACTCGGAAGGCACCAAAGGTTCTGTTTGTCTTGGACCTATAGTCCTGGAAGTAATCCCTTACCCCGTGCCAACCTTGGCCTGTTACCTATGGGAGGTGTCCCAGCAGGAAACAGTATCTGCCCCAAATTTCAGCTATGTTAATGAAGGGGATGCTTGAAACATTGTGGATACATCTCAGGCAACCAAAGAGGGGTGGTGAGGTCCCCTGAGGCTGAAAATAAAGGGAGGCTGTTACCACCCTCAGGCTTAGGGTCACCACATTCAAATAAAAATGTGGGACAATTTCAATTTGGATTTCAGATAAATAGTAAATAAATTTTTAGTAGGAGTATTACCTATACTTACATTTAAAAATTATTGGTAGCCTACCTAAATGCTAGGTGAGGCTAGCTTGAGTTTTACCTGCCAGCCTTACCCAGGTCTGAAGAGCAACACAGCATTACAGGAGCTGAGGAAGAAGGATCCCGTGGGAATGGTGGTCAGGGAAGCACATAGGCCAGAAAAGGAAGCCATGGTCCTGATGAACAGGGTAAGACATGGGGCCTCCCCATCCTGCTCAGAGATCTCCTATAGGCACTTGTCAGTCAGTAGCTGAATATAATCACAGACCTGTGGGCAAGAGAGAACAGTTATATACCTTTAGGTGTTGGTCTCCTGGAGCAAATGGGGAGGGTAAAGAAAGCACAAACAGATCTGGAGGTGGAGATCAAAAAGAGAATAACCAACACAGGTGCACAATAGTTCCTATTAGAAGCATTTTCTGTAACTGTTCTAGAAGGATTTGGAGATGATTTTTCTTTTTGGCTTAATACCACCTGTAAAATCAGATGTATAGGATTCTTAGGAAGCAAATATTTGCAAACAGCAGTCTCCAAATAATTAACTGATTAAAAGAGACCAAATTTCATATGACTTGTTTTCACATACAAGAGAGACTATCTCTTTCTAAATGTGGGTATATTCAGTGCACAAGAAGCTGAAGGAGCTATTATAATGAGTAGGATGACAGGTAGCTTCTTGGATGGGTGAAAACTTTCAGAAACTCCAGATTAAAAAAAAAAAGTAATTCATGGGCCACATTTTTGTCAGATCTTAAAAACCAAACATTGTACGAGTTTTAACTTAGAGTTGAAAGAATCAAGCATTTCAGCACTTACATCTTTTTTTTTAGTAGCAATTATAACCAAATACTTTTGTCACTTCTAACCTCTTTACCCTCCAAGATCTAGTAATACAATTGATCTTGGAGGGTACAAATACAAATACAGACAGTGAAACTAAAGTCAGAGGAAAAGTCACATATAGGCTTCTTATAATGTTAGGTTTAGTTGTAAGAAATATATATATTTGTCTCTGTCTCTGGTTCTTAACACAGATGCTGGTAAACTCCTAAATGATAAACAAATAGTAATCTTTTGTTCTAAAGAGGTATTTCTGGGAAGACAGCTGATCACCACAAAGATCAAGTTATGATCAGAAACCAGGGGTCTGCAATTCCAATCCCTCCTCCAGAGAAGGGGGAGAGGCTGAAAAGGAGTTGATAAATTGATCAAGCCTACGTGAGAAAGCCTTCCTAAAACCCCAGTAGTGGAGGGCCTGAACGGCTTCCAGCTTGGTGAACACAACCGCAAACCCAGAGGGTGACACACCCCAGTTCCAAAGGAACAAAGCCTCCTCTGTTTGGGACCCTCCCAGACTGCACCCTCTTTATCTAATTATTCATCAAGTTCCTTTATCACATCCTTTCATGAACTGATAAAGGTGAGTAAGTGTTTCAGTCTTGTGAGCTGCTCTGGCAAATTGAACCCCAGGAGGAGGAAGTCACGAGGACTTCCTACTTGTAGCCTAGTTGGACAGAGCTGCAGGGAACCTTGGACTCCGCTACTTGTGATTGGTCTCTGACTTGGAGGATTGTCTTATGTAACTGAGCCCTAATCTGTGGAGCCTGACATAGGTATCAGATGCTGGCAGAACTGAGTTAAATTGTAAGAAATCTAGCCACATGTCAGATCACTGGTTGGCTGGAGACCTCTCCACACATTCTGAGGCCAGGAATATCAGAAGTTCTGTGTGCGTAGTAAAGGAAAAAGACATAGCGGTAGGAAGGACTCAGGGGTTTCCCAAACTCCTCTTAATTGAAGAAAGTGGGAGGGGGCGGAGGGTCAGGAAAAAAGCAGGGGAAAGAGCTGTTTGACTCATAGCTCCACCTCCTGGTTACCTTTGACTCTTCCTGGAAGGAATTTACCTGCTGGACCTTTTCAGCTGTATAGTAAAGGGCTGATTTTAAGTCACTTTTCCTTTTCCTGATTTAAACATCTCTGAATCCAATGTATACTTTGGAAACTCAATTTTCCATAATCCAAAGGGGGCAAGTAAGTAGAAATCTTACCCACCTGCATTATCAAAAGTAGCTTCACATCCAGAATTAACCTAGGAGTGTGGCCAAGTCCATCAGAGTCATCAGTTCCCACTGGGTAAGATCTCACATTGTGGCTTCAGGAAGCAAGTGTCACTATAAGGCAATGAGATAGAAATGCTTCCAAAATAACCATAACATGATAAAGAAGCAAGTTTTCTCACTTCTCACTGACTCAAAGGGGACTTATTTCACCAAATGCACAAAGGATCCATCTTTCAATTCCCAGAGTATTCAATGGCCAAAAAAAGGAGCAACATGGGAAAATCCCTCCAGTAAATGGAGGGACTCTGTGAAAGTCCACATTCTTTTTAAATATTTTTATTTATTTACACATACAGAACTGGGGTACAGGCCAGAGGTGCAGGAGTGGTGAGAGGATTCACCAGAGACAGAGTGGGGAGCAGAACAGGCAGATGGACGAAGCACACTGCTGAGGGGAGCAGCGGGCGGGCCAGGAGAGGTCTGCCGTGCCATGTGGTCACCTCCAGGGCCGGGGATCAAACTCATGCTGAAGTGGCTTTAGCTTCTTAGTGCACTGTGCTTTAACTTGCTGCACCACCAGGGAGGGCCCAAAAGTCTACATTCTTCATTTTAGCTCATTTTTCATCTCTGACTTCCTCCATGGTCTTTTTATCCCTAAGTTTCAGTGGTCACAAAACAAAGCAAGTTCTCTACAATCATTTCCACAAGAATATCAGATTCTATCTCTACCCTTGCTGGAACAACAGAAGGAAGCATTTAATCTCCTGGGTCGTTTGAAGGAGCATCCACACTCTTCTTTTTTTAATACGTCTTATTGGTGTGTCATTGTTTTACATCATTGTAAGTGCAGGATCTTCCTTTTCAGGTATGGTCACAGTAGCACAGTCACCACCAATGCACTCATAGTCCTCCGCATGGTCCACCGTGCTCTCTCCTCGCCATATCTTTACCCCTCCCCCTCTCTCTACCCCTTTGTACACCTCAGTTCTATGGCCAGCCTTCAGGGTTGTCTTTGACCCTTTGTTGGGTTTCTCAATATTCTATATATTCCACCTCTAACAGACACCATCTGGTATTTTTTTTTCCTTTAGCATATTTCATTTAGAATGATCCCTTCCAGCTCCATCCACATTGCTGAAAATGGCATGAGCTTATCTTTTTGATTGCTGAGTAGTATTCCATTATGTATATGTACTATATCTTCTTGATCCACTCATCTGTTTCAGGCACTTAAGACATTTCGATTGCTTGGCTATGGAAAATAGCGAGAATATAAGTTTCTTTTTGAATTAATGTTTCTGTGTTCTTTGGGCACTTTGTTCAGCTCAAAAGAGCAAAAGATACATGAGTGTCTATCTTGGTTTTCCTACATCTGAACTGCACTACTTCAAGGTGGAAACTGATCCTTGTTTCTCTAGGCTTGCTAAAGATTTCCAAACACCTAAGCTGTCCATCTAGGACTAAAATTGCTCATCCTAGAAAGATCTCACAAGTAGGAGCTTACCCAGATTATAGAGTGCAGAAAAAGTAGCCTCACATTAATTCTTCCTTAGTAAAGAGAGAGGAACAAAGATTCTTATGCATAAATCAGTTCTCAGATGACCCCTTGGAACAACCTCATTTAAAGAAAAAGTGTTCCAAATTATAATGAGCCCAGGGTGTTCCACTGACATGCTTAATGTTCTCCAGCCTCTGAAGTTTGCAAGGAATGTGAGAAGCCAACTGGCCGCTCACAGTGCCATGGCAAGAGCCCCCACGACTGCGCAAATGGGGGTCCTGTGGGCTTTCGTCTGTGGTTCCCATCTATAAAATCGCCAAATTTAAACAGACAGCTGCTGTTCAGCTCTTAAAATGATATCTTGAGGGAGATGTGGAGCTCAAGGCCTCGAGCCTCCTAGCCCAGCAGTCAATCTGATGAGAAATGCAGTTGAAAGAACAGACTAGAAAGCCAAATACCTGTCAGGCTCTTTCACACTCCAGTGTTGCCAGAAGGTCTATAAAAATGTCATTGTCTCTCAGCTGCCGGTGATTATATTACCCTTTACATTGGCTGTTGGTAATAAAAAAAAAAAAAGCAAATATCATTTTTGCACAGGTCTGGCCTTCCTCTGGCCTTTTTCAAACAATAATAGACTAAATATAAAGAGACAGAAGTCATTACTTGGCTCTTTAACTAGTGCCAAGGAAAATGAATAATTAAGGAAACATTACTTGAAAGAAATTTACACTGTTGCTTTTAAGTTAGAACCAAATAAGAGCTCTTTAAAAATACATCAGTTCCCCTTTATCTTAACATAGCATTCATGTTCTGGCATAATATATTATGGTTGCTACTGTTTAGATCTTACCAGGGGAAAAAAATGCTTTTAGTTTTTTAGTTTCCATTATCCTCTTATAGGTCCCAGGTCAAAGAGAGGCACAGAGGAGAGATAAAAAGTGTGGAGAAAGTAAGAGGCAGCCTCAACAGTCTCCTCCATATTGAGCCCAGCAGCTGATATTTGATTTTGTTCACCTCGGTCAGCAAGCCCCCCAAACACAGGTCTCTGGCTCCTTTGAACTTCCACCTCCATCATCAAGGAAACCTCGTTAACTTTCCAAGTACACCAGTCTGTTCTTTAATGTTGCCAAGCAGGGCCTTACAGGTAACCCTGCACATTCACAGGTTCTGAATTACTGCTGGGAAGACAGATGCTTCTCCTAGGGCCACTCACTCTCTCTCGCTGGCTGGCTCGCTCTCCTTGCTCGCTCTCCCTTTCCCTCCTTCTCTCCTCCTTGTTTGGACCTGCAGCCAGGGAAGGATGGTCAGAGCCAGATCCAGACTCAGTGCAACACCCTGCGCACAGCTTCATCCCAGGGAACCACCTGGCGCCAGTAGAGCAAGTCTTGGGTTTGGCTTGAGACACTTAACACCCGCTACAATGGTCAGTCTTTTCCCCCTTCCTGAAAAGTTACTGTATTCATTTCCTAGGACTACCATAAGAGTGTGCCCCCATCTGGGGGACTTAGAACAATAGAAGTTCAGTGTCTCACAGTTCTGGACGTTACAAGGCTGCAGTCAAGAGCTGGCAGGGCTGGCTCCTTCTGATGACTGGGGAATCGGCCCCAGGCTCTTTCCTAACTCCTGGTGCTCTGGGGCAATGTTTGTTGCTCCTCACACTGCCAACACCTCACTCCAGTGTGCCTCATCCTCACTTGGCATGCTCACTGTGGGCCTGTTTGCGTCTGTGCCCAAATGTCCCTCTCTGTGCATAGACATCAACACAGAGAAGGGACTGGAGCCTTCCTAATGACCATCTGCAAAGACCCAATCTCCAAACAATGTTCCTTCCACAGACACTCGGTGCTAGGTCTTCCACATCTTTTGGGTGGACTCCATTCAGTCTACAGCAGCCACCTATGGAAGCCACACACCTACCTCCAGGGTGTCGATGCCAGACAAATAGTTCAACGGAAACATAGGCGAAGCCCACTTGCACTGTGCTCCAAAATCTTCCCTACCTACTCACTGATGTTTTGAGTTGTCTTATCAGAGAAAAGACTTTCCTAGGCCCAATAAGAAAGAAGCCTTCAACCTAAGAGGCCCTCTGAAAATCCTCACTGCAACACACGGAGCCTGGCAGAGTTTTTCCTGGCCTAGTCTATCATTACGAGGCAGCTGCAAAACAAACAAAAGGACTGATGCATGAAGGGCCCTGGTGGCTGGCACAGCTAGAAGAGGAAGCAACTAGGGTAGGAAAGAGGCTGGGAGCTGCAGGGACCTTTCTGTGTGTTCTGCAAACCATTGCATGTTTTCATTAGGGCGTCTGATAAGGCATCCAGAGGAGAAAATAGGTTCAAAAGATCCTCCAATGACACTGAATTGATCACATTAAGCTGGGAATGGAGGAAATCAGAGGAGAGCAACAGATTCTTCTGACTAAGAACAAGACAAGAAAAGAGGAAGAAAGACTGACAGAGTCTTTAAAAGCCACCTTAACTTGTTTACCTTGCCTGGAGGTGATTAATTATACATCACCACAGGAAAGGCACATGTTTCGGAAATGCTCTTCAGTGAACTACATCCATTTGTGCTTTTACAGAGTCAATCCAGGTGATTAAGGCAGAAGGGAGGACTTGTATAAAGGACTTGTATAAAGAGAAAACCTACAAAGCAATTCATTCCACACGTATTTGCTCTTTCAAAGCAAATTCAGCAGGAAATCCAAATCACTGATGCAAGCCTTCACAGTTAATTTGTTCCCAGGGGCATATTTGGGGTCATTATCCCAGAAGCATATACATGAAAATCCCATTATTTGAAATATACTCATTGTATTTCTGTTTAATTCTTGGCTGTCCACTGAGAAGCCATCAGTACATAAGAAGAAAGTCAAGAAAGATAAGAAGTAACTTTAGGAAGGTGGTGTCAACAGAAAGGAAACCAGCTTGACAGCACCAAGATATTATCACTGCGAGGGCCACTTGCAGATCACATGTAACAGCAAGTCCTGTGTTGGGTGGTGTGTGTGTGTGTGTGTGAATGTGTGTAAGTGTGTGTGTGTGTGTGTGTGTGTGTGTAAAATGTGAAGATACAGCCCAGGTGAGTTATGTGCCTGGGTGCCTTGTTAAGTGTCAGCCCAGAAAATCATCTGTACATTTTCCCAAGTCCGCTTTTTCAGGAGATCGTGTTGTTTATGACGTCTCAAATGTTTGCCATCAACAAGTAAAGTAGCTTACTTATACTACTTCTTTACTAGGAAAAAAAAAAAAAAGAGCTATAATAGCCAAGTAAATGATTTATAAAGCACTCTGGAATCATTTCCCTCCAACACAGCCCTCTTCGTATACAAAGCTACCCGCCCTACACTTTTCCTGGTATTGGTCCACTCCAGACAGGCCTGTGCCACACCTGTGGGACTCCCCCCCACCCCCCTGCCCGAGGTAGCAGCCATTGTCCACTCCATGATCGGGTATGTTCTCTGGCAACTCATAAAACGTAGGGAGGCATATTTGCGTAAGGGTAGTATGAGTGGCCAGATCCCCCCACACACGATGCGTGTTGGATCCCAGAAAGTCTCCACCCCGCTGAAGTCAGTTCTCCAAGAGCTCAGCATCTGCTGCCCATTAGTGCAAATGGCAACAAGACCAAGCTGCTCTCCCTCCACTTGCTGGACCCTCAGGGCCCCTTCACGCTCTCAGAAATCTCTGCTCTGACAGAACTAGCATTTCAAGGCTGCATTGTTCCTTTCCTTTGAATTAGGCTGGGCCCCCACCTCTTTGTCCAGTCTTCTTCATACCTGAAAACAGAGAGGAAGAAACAGAACCAAAATCATCATCATCATTAGTATCACTACCACGATCACCATCACTATCTTTATCTTCATGTGACCAGATCGGCCCTTCCTCACAAAGCCATTTCCTGCTTAGTTCACTGTTAACCAGTCACTGTTAACCAGATCCCATGTTTACTTCAGTTGCTCACAGACCTAGCCCAAAGCTTTCCAGGAAGCAACCTGCCAACCTCTTGGAGTACCCCAAGCACCAGCTCTTTGGGGAACACAAAAGAAGCAGAAGACAAAATTCACCAGCAACTTAAATGTACTTCAATGGGAACATTGTTTTTAAAAATGGATTACCCATATAATGGAATCTTTTAAACATGCTGGTTTAAAAGAAAGAGTTCCATCTCTATTAGTATCTTTAAGATATATTGCAAAGTAAAGGTGAAAGTTAAAGAATACATATGGTGTGTGTGTAGATATAGGTGTCATGAGCCCACATGTTAAAATAAATATCCAAAACTACTTTGAACACATGAGAGAAAAGAAAACTCTCATCATATCTGTCCAGATTTAAAAAAAAAAAAATTAGAGCAAAGAATTGAGCACAATAAAACAAATATTGGACATTCAAATAGCGAACTGTTGGACAATGTAAAACAGTTAAAGAAAATAGTGGACATCAACAAATGCCTGAGGACACTGCTGTCAAGAGGGAGGAAGGTGGGGACAGGTGGGAGGCAGGAGGGAGGGAGAAGAGGAAGGAGGAAGGGAAACTAGTAACAACAACAAAAAAGATCCGGGTTAGGCTAAGTGTCTGGGTTAGGGTTAACTTCTTCCTGAGAAGCTTCCAGTCAATGGGGATGGTGAGATGGACAAGTCATGCTTTGGAGCAGCTGTTTTCCTGGGTGATGGAAGCTATTTGACAGCTCACTGGAGAACCGGAGTAAGGAGTAGCGTCAAATGCAGAAGCAGCAGAGGAATAAGGGAGAAGAGCTGGTTGCTGCCCCATTGGTGAAGCAGCAGCAGCCGGCCCCTCGTCACCCCCAAAGAATCGTGTGCATTTTCTACTGGTGACAAAACCACGAAAGAGGTTTGTTCACTGGCAGTTCATAAAAACGTAGGGAGACGTATTTGTGGACGGAATAAAAATACACATTACGCTTTTAAAACTAAGCAAACATTGCATTTTCTTTAATGTAAATAAAAATCAATATCAAGCCTCGCCAAAAAAATAAAAGTCTAGGTACAGGAAGGTATTTTAGCTCCTAATTGGCTTGTTATTTTCTGAAAATCCACTCACTCACTCCTCTAATTATAAGTGTTTTGAAAAGAAGCCTATTCATTCTCTAGTAATATGCTTTTCTAATGAAAAAAAGAGATCCAGAATCGCCTTTCTAATTGCCCTAGCCTGACTCCTTTCAGCAGGAGCTGCCCAAGTCACCCAAGTGCGCTACTTACTCCAGCCAAGCTCCAATCACTTCCCGGTGCTTCTCAGAGGCTGCGCCTGTGGAACAAAGGCGCATGCGCGGGAAGCTCAGTTGCTTACAATTAACCCCACCAGGATGCTGCTGCATGAATGATTCAGCAACCTTTCAAAGGACCTGATAATCTCCATGCACAAACAACATTTGCTCCAACAAAATTAATCCAACATGTCACAGCAAGAAATTAAGTAGATTTATTTACGGTGGGGGTTGGAAGAAAGTGCATAAGCAAGGAGGAAGGCAGGTTAGGAAAGGATACATTCAACAAGGAGCAGAACCCCACCCTGCCCGGGAAGCAGGTCTCTGTCCTCAAGGTCTGGCAAGCCCAGCCTGTGATTAAGCCACTAAAATCTACTGCTTTGAGCAAGTGTAAATGCAATGTAAATAAAATCATGGCCAAATAAGTTTGAGAAACAGTGACCTAATAGAAATTAAACAGAGGTTGTTTTTTACTGCAGGACTTGAGGGCTTTATTATTAAAATGTGTACAGTCCAGCACCAAGTGGGCTGCTAGCTGTCAGCACTTCTCAGAACTTCCTCCATCTGGGATCTTGGTCCTGAATATTCATCAGTGCAGGCTCTAGGAAACTATAGCTCTGATTATTGAGTACTTTTCTTGGGAAAATGTACTTCCTAGGAAAGTGGGTAACTTTGCCCCCAACAACTAAGAATAACTATAATTAGTATCTTAAACTTACAGCAAACTGATGGCGAGCCCCACTGAGCAATTACATATTTTTATGGGCAAAGTATGGCCCTTCTTTTTCAGGATCATTACTGTCTACAGCCTCGTTCTTACAAATATGGGCTGTGAGACAGAAGCAAGGAAATGTCTAGAAGTTTGCCAAAAATACAACATCTGATGGCCCAGCCCAGTCCTCCTGAGTCAGAATCTGCTTTTGGACAAGGCCTCAGGTAGCGTCCATGCCTTAGAGTCTAGGAAGCCTTCTCTGCACCATGGAGCTGGTGCTCAGTGTCATGTACAGCAGGATCAGCCGGAGGTGGGGAGGCAGGATGTTTTGACGCAGCCTCTTTGACATGGCTGTTTGCCATGGCTCTTAAGCTTGGGCAGTACCAGGTGAAATTTGGACCTCGCCTGTGGCAGGTTGCTCCAACTTTTTCACATTCTTTGGCTAAATACCCAGAAGTGAGATTGTTGGGCCATACAGTATTTCTATTCTTAATTCTCTGAAGAGTTTCCATACTGATTGCCATAGTGACTGCATCAATTTCAATCCTCAACAGAAACCCATAGGATACCCTTAATTTGATAAATACTGAAAACAAGCCAAAGCTCACATCACCAGTTGCCCCAGCTTGTATTTGAAGTTCAGCCCATCTCTCTGTCTCAGATGATCGTCCAAGGAGATGGAATCAGGTGCGCACATGGGTGAAGAAAGGCCTGAGGCAGTATGCACAATAATTGGTAAGAACCATGAAGGCTTACAGTTTGTAGGGTTTGATGTGACTCTTATTCTGTAGGGCCCAAAACCATGGCCCTGAAATCAGCTGAATCAGGGTCTCCTGTCATTCTTGACTTCATGCATATTACCAGCAAGAACGATTCTTTGAACCTTGCAAGCAGAGGAAGTAGATCATGGAGAATTATGGCTTTTCTCTGCCCTGTGGGTTTAAACATGTGTGCACTGCATGGTTAAGAGTAGAAGGATGGATTTGTGTCTGGGATTAGGTTGCAAAGCTCTTGTCCAGGATTAGGAATTCAGGCAGTGGTCACAGAATGGTGTTCTTGCATGTGTGCTACCTGGAGAGCAAGCCAGCAGCCTTGATCCGATTAACACTTGGCGCTGGTGAGCCTGTCAAACGAGGTGCAGGGAAGCAAATGACTAGGGGAGCACGTAGATGGCTAGCAATTGGGGAGGGGGTTTCCTTCTAAAACAAAAAGTAAAGAAAGAAAAAGGAGCAGAGCTACATGGTACTGATAAGAAGCAAAGTCCACTTTTGTCCCGGCCACTCCATCTGGACGAGTAGAACACTGTGAGGAGAGGGGATGAAACGTGTGAAACATTACTGTTTGAAGTATGACCCTGTAGCTTTTCAAAGCGAGTTTTTCCAGAAGCCTAACTGATTGGCACAGTCTCAAACCTCCGTAGGTCATTGAAAGGACTGGGCTAAAGCTGCAGCCTTGCCAAGGAGCTGCACATGCAAATCATATTATTATTAATAATAGACTTGGAATTCTTCCGATGTGGAGTGCTGTGAAGTGCTTGGAGAAAATCCTGTGTGATAGGGAGGGTTCTCTATTTCTCTGGAAGGAGGAAGCATCAGGCTATCATCTCTTTCCTCTCGTTTGAAAGCCCCCACTTTCCCATATCCCCATGGCCCATGGTTACCCACAAAAGTATAATGTATATCAACTCTGCCTTGTAAGCATAGCTACTGCTTAGGAATCACAGAGACCCAGTTAACTCAAATGTCAATATGCTCACAACTCAAAAGCAGTAATTTTTCTTGATAAACCAAGGAACAGGTGCTTTCTAAAAGCTTATTGGAGTGGCTGTGTGTTTGTGAGTTTGTGAGTGTGTTTCCTCTCTAATCACATATCAACACCTAAGAAAGTAAAGAAGACAACCCTTAAGCCCTGCCCTTGATTTCTTTTTAGCATCCCTTCCTTTTAGAGCCAGGAATTTAGAGTGCAATGATTTCTTTTACTATTGTTGGAGAAAACTGTACATAAACTCTTTACCATAGTTTACACGAATACTGGATGAACATGGACTTTCAATCACCACCACAGACCAAGACGTTCACAGACAATAAGACAGTGGGCTTGATGTCAAGATCAAGGTTTACATGGGATGCTGATAAAGCACCTACCTGACATAGTCAGATAAATCCTTTCAGGAGAAGAGATGCTTTAGATTTAAAGTTGAAGACAATAATGAGTCGCCTAGGAAATCAAGGAGGAAAGGATGTTCTAGATTAAGGACAAAGCTTTTGGGAAAGCAAAGAATAGAAAAGCTCAGCACAGTCACAGACTTTTAGCTCAGTGACCTAGAGAACTGGCTTTGTGGGATTCAGGGAGAGAATCAGATATCCCAGTGGGGGCTAAAAATTGAAGGGCCAGGCAAGTCAAGCTGGGGCGTTAGAATCTCATCACAAGGTTCCTGCCTTTGACATGGCCAGAGTAACCCTTCACATCCATCATTCCACCAATAGTTTGGGGCGTGCAGTGGAAGGGAATGAGATTAGAAAGAAAGAGACCAGTAAGAAAGGTACTCCTGGGCTGAAAGGATAGTGAGGACAGTGAGTGTATGGAGAGGAAAAGATGGACTAAGGAGTAAATCTCTGGGAAGTTCTGCGCTAACTGTAAGGGTGGGAACAATCCCTGCTGGCCCCTGTCACTGCAGTTCATGCTCACTGGGGAGCAGACTTAGTGGATTTGGGGAGCATGGGTAGGATGCAGATTCAGGCACAGCAACTTTAACTCAAATTGGCCCAATAATCGTGCAGGCCCCTCTATATATAAGGTATGTGGCCAAATTGCTAGCGAAGGTGCCAAGTTCCCTACTGTTGACCTTAAACAAAAAGCAATCAGTTATTTCACCAACAAAATGGGCTTATTCGGAAACAACAAAAAGCAATCTGGAAAGTACTGTCTTATGGAAAAACATCCCCATGCTTCACTAAAACAAATGCCAACTCTCCTTATACAGTCTTCAGAGGAAAAGTAACAGGACCAAGAAATGCTACCTTCTTTCCTGTAGTGGGAGAAACGTCACTTCCTGTAATTTGCTGATGGCGCACATGTAGGAATTCTCTTGGAGCCTCAGGACCTCAATTACACAGGGTTTCTGTGTGTGTTAATTTTCAGAATGGAGCTCAGGGTATCACCAGCCACTTGTTTTCTTCTGCCCACGACACTCATCCCCTGACTCCTGCCCCTGCTGGTGGAAGATCCTCAAAGAGGAATGTTTGCCATCCCAGAGAACCTCCCCCATTAGAGACTTCCTATCAAAATGTTTAGAGTTTGGCCCTCCCCGGTGGCGCAGCGGGTTAAAGCACTGCACTAAGAAACTAAAGAGCCGCTTCCGCATGAGTTCTATTCCCACCTGCCCCGGAGGTGACCACATGGCGTGGCAGACCTCTCCTGGCCCGCCCACTGCTCCCCTCAGCAGTGTGCTTAGTCGATCTGCCTGTTCTGCTTCCCGCTCTGTCTCTGGTGAATCCTCTCACCCTCCGCATCTCTGGCCTGTACCCCAGTTCTGTACGAATAAATAAATAAATCTTTAAAAAAAAAAAATGTTTAGAGTTTAATCCCCTATCCCCGTGTCCTGAGAACCTTTGCGAGCTGGTCTTTCAGGCCAGCAACCTAATTACCACCAGCAAGGACAAGTGTAGACTAGAGCTGGTCAGACTAAAAGCCCATGTGTTGCTGGAGACTTGAGCTGTGTGTCACAGGAGACAGTGGTGTCTCCTAGGGAACCCCATTCAACCCTGTCCCTTTCCCCATCCACCACTGCCAACAAGTGTTCTAGAATCAGTGGGAGATTGTAGCAGCAATACGAGACAAGTCCCTGTCCTAGAAAACATAGCATCTAGCTAAGACCAGCAGAGCATTCACATAGGTACAAAACAAGAATTATACTAAAAAAACACATTGACAGAAAAACATAATTGAACGCATATGTGGAAGGAACCCCTTCCAGAATGGAATCAGAACCTGGATGTACATTGGGCACAGCAAAGAATCCTCCCTTTCAGATTTAGTCATCTCACTATGTTTCTTTGATACTCAGTGGATGTTGATTGCATGAGTGGCTAGGTAGAAGGAGTCAGGGGCGGGGAAGTCTGATACTACAAATATAATTCTTGTCAGTACTATGAAAACGGTTGCCAGTACACTTAAATAGCACAAAGTTTATTAAAAATAGGTTGAAGGGCCCTCCCTGGTAGCTCAACAGGTTAAAGTGCAGCATTATGAAGCTATTGCAGCCACTGAAGCACAAGTTCGATCCCCAGCCAAGGGAGTGACCCTCGGGGCACAGCAGACCTCTTCTGTCATCTGCAGCTCCACCCAGCAGTGTATTTCAGTCAATCTGTCTGTTCTGCTCCCCACTCTCTCTGGTGAATCCTCTCACCTCACTTCCCCCCAGCCTCTGGTCTATACCCCAGTTCTGTATGTATAAATAAATACTTTTTAAAAAATAGGTTGCAAATGAAATGCAGAAGAAATAGAAAACTACAGCAGTTTTGAGGGTTTTTTTCCAGAGTCATGCAGTTTTCAAAACTACTTTTTACTATATTGACATTTGACTAATGGCAAAATTCACTTATCAGTTTTAAAACTACACGTACAAATTCCCATGTACGTAGGCATGTACCTGTGTTTACATGCACTTACCACTTTTCTATATGTAAATGGAATAGTAATTCATTTGCATATTTTTCTTTAAAGAAACTGTAGACTTGGTCCCCATAAAGCTGTCCTCCACACACATTTAGAATCACTTTATTCCCTTACTTAAATAAGAGAAGTGTAAAAAGCACACTTTCAAATAAGGACCCTAATGGGCCTACAAAGTATTTACAGTCACACTTTTAGTGATTTAACATGCAACTCTTATTAATATGGTCTTGATAGCAGGAGATCCTCTCCATCTTCCATTTGAAAGTGTGCATATTTCCTGAATATATACATATGTCACAGAAAAACTATCTAGACCCTTCATTAGGGCTCTGCCAAACAGATTTACTTAGAATCCCAATGTCATCTTGGTATCGCATAACAGAACATAAAGTAAGGTCTGTCCCCCCAACCTCAGCTAGATAGTCACAGCTGAAAAAGTGAGTGTATTATTAGTTAATCATTTATTTTGGTTTATATTTCACCTTACTCTAGAAAGACTTTGAGAAAATATATATGAATATGCTTAATGAACTAAAAATAGAAAATTAGCACCAAGAAAAATCAGAACAGAAAATGCTGACCACTTTGGCACAAATATTTGACATATGAAAATCCTGACAGTGGCACAAGGAACGTGCATTTATAAGTCCCTCAGATTATCTTCACGCTAACAGTGAAGCCCCACTAATAACATGGTGAGCATGGTTCTCTAATGACTTGACCATGTCAAGCATCAAGCAGCAGACAGCTAAAAAGCAGCTTCTCCTGATTTCAAGAGTACATTGAGGCTCAGAATTTAGCATGAGATTTAGTCACCAACTAGTACAAAGAAAGAATGAAAGACTGAGTAGCTGGGGGATGTTGAAACCAAGTCCCTCTGAACACTCAAGTCTGGTCACAAGTATTCTCTATAAATGATTCTGATTTTAACAAGAGCTGCACTGTGCTTTTGTTTAATCCTCCTAAGAAAAACTAGGGCTAAGAAACTACTATTGATAAAAGCTGTTACTTTAAAGTGTCTAACACTACTTTTTAACACTTGGTCTAATTCAAAATGAATGCGTAGTTTTGAAAAGCACTTTTCACTTATTCACATTTGAACTAATTGCCTGAAAGTGGCAAAATTCATTTGTTCATATTTGCTCATAATCACAATTTCTAATTCAGCATGATTTGAGGGCACATTGCAATCATTTGAGGAGCTTTAAAATATACTGATTCCTTGTCCTCATCTACAGAGATTTTTAATGCAATGATGTAGTATGTGGCTGAAGCATTAGGAGTTAAAAAAAAATCTCTAATGTGCAGGAAAAACACTGCCAAAGTCTAATCAGTAATGCCATTGAATTTGGTTAATGACTGTGCTTACTTTATTTAAGATGAAAATTGTGTTCTTTTCAATTAGGCAAAACAATTCCAAGTTTCATAAATAAAAGCAATATTAAAAATATGCAGCGAGAAGTCTTGCTCCCATCCCTGTTCCATCTCCCTCACCTACCTTCTCACACACTCACACCTGCACACTTACAGAAGTATTTCCCTCTTAATTCCTTCATGAAAATTCCATATATACAAATATATGTCTGTAATATATTCTTATATATAAATGACTTCCAAGAGAATAATATGAGACTCTAAATATACATACAGATACATAATATATTGTCTATATAAAAGTATGCATATAGATACATATGTGCATAAATTCCAAGTAGACAAATAATCATAAGTATATATATACAGATATATAACACCATGCATATGTAATATACATATGTATCTTTACGTATACATACTTACATTATCTCCTTGGAATTTACTTTTTATAATAACTAAACATATGTTTATAGTTGCTTTTACATGAATTTAGTCCACACAATTATATCCCAGAATAGATAAACATATCCCAGTTGCAGATTAACAAGTTATAATCATATTGCAGAGAGCTCGCAAATATCATATAGTGTGTGTATATGCATGAATACAGCTTGGTTGCCCTGGCTCTGAATGAACTGATATAACTAAGTTTCTGAGTCTGGAAATCAGAGGAACCAATTGTACCCATTTCATTGATCTGCACAGATGTTTGGAAAACGTCCGCAGCTCCACAAGTCCCCACTAAGACAGTCCATCATTTTGTGCCTCCTCTTCACAACATCTCTCAGTCACTGTTAGAAAATAGTTTCCCCTGAGTCAAAAGCCATTCCTCCTAAACCCTACGTAAGTGCTGTCAGCAGTCATATGTCAAGCCAGTTATTGTTCTCAAACTAATTTGGTAATATCCACGTGGTGCTCTTTTTCCTTTTCTGAAACCAGCCAGCATCTCTGAAGTCCACACTGCCTGGTGACAGTGGCATGGGGCACAGTGGTGTCCTCCAGACAGACCTCATGCTCTCAGAATTCCCCCATTCGCCCAAAGGTATGCCTGATCTAATATGCTCATTTCTGTTAGCCCACTGGGGTGGTAGACATTTCAATAATGGAAAAAATCATGGGAATTTTTGTGCAGAATCCACCTTTTATAGTCACCTTTTAAGCCTGCAAATACCAGGCTTAAGATAATTTTCCCAACTTTGTTCCTTTTCAAAGTCTGTATCAGCATATACTCTACCAGACTATTCCAGGTTCCTGTATCGTGACAACCCCAAAGGGTCAAATCCCAGTGGTCATGACAAACTCCAATAGCTGGAACAGTTTTTAAAATTTACTTTGAGGAGGCTTACATGTGCCACTCGGGGCTTGATTTAACACCAGACCTTGGCATCTAATGGCCCTTCATGATTAATACCAGTCATTTGTTCAAAGTTAACAGCCCCAGAGTGACAGCCACAGATAAATTAACAACATTAGAAAAACACTAAAGCAAGCATTTATAGAGTGGGTCATTGAAGAATATGATAGTAATATAGATCCGCTCTGCTTACGATATGCTATTAATGAATTTTATATGTTGAAGTCATTTTTACCCAGTACCTTTTTAATTGTCTTGAAGTTGTCCATATTTATCTTGATTAAAAAACAAGCCAACTCCTAGAGACATTAATGGGTTTTATGTGCTTAGAAGTGAATATTATAAGCAGATGGAGGAAGCGAGTGGGGGTAGGGGTGGAAGGCCTGGCATTATATTTCCATCAGTGCAGTTTGTTACAATGAATCCAAGGTGTTGAGTAATGGGCTGCTATAAATTAGAGAACTGTTTACCTCACAGTGTCTGCCAAAGAAATGTAGCCAAATTTGGGGTTTGCCTTCCTCTAGGCCTGTGCCTTGTTAAAGAGTCACTCTGTGCAGAAGTAAATATGGCTGCAGATTTGCTTTAATCCCTGCTCTGGGTGTTGCAAGGCCACTTATAGGGACAGAGATTAAATCCTTATTGGACTTTGTTGTACTAACGTGAATATTAAAACGTCTGCACGAGAAAATAGAGTACAGGTCTCCTTGCCAAAGATCAAATGCAGATCTGTTCCATTCATTTGGGATAAAACAATCCTATCACTCGGTTATAAAACTGGGAGGTACCTCACCCCTACATTTTATGGATGAGGAAATTGTGACCTGAAGGATTAAACATGCTGCTTGAGAGATGGGGTATAGGGTGCCAGGGCCATTTTTAAGGGTCACGCCCCCATTACCGCCTTTCTCTCCTTTCTCATTCTTCCATTATTCTCTCACTATGTCGGAAGAAGGGAGCAGCAGAATCACCTTCATCACGACCATTTGGCAGTTACCAGATATAGAGAAGCAGGAGACTATATCGTTTATTTTATAACCCACTCGGGGGTTCATCATGCTCTCCCTGCAACACATCTCCTTCCACAAGACAGCAACCAGGTCATTCGGAGGAGGACCAGCCCTGTGTTCAGTGCGACTTTCTGAATCGGTTGTTTTGAGAACTGGCAAGCTGAGGTGAGCCCACGTTTTCACCCTTTATGATAAACTCCACGATCTAAGAATACAACCGGAATTACTAAAGGGAGGGCGCTTCCTGTCTTGCTGCTCAGATTTCAAATGTTGCCTAGCACATCTTCTATTGCTTACTTGTTCTGTGACTTGGAGATGTAAATTTCCGGATCTGTTTACAGAATGATGGATTTGACTTAGGAGATCTTTGTGGTGACTGAGCTCTTCCAATTGGGGACCACCCATGAGCCGTGATGGCAGCTGTCATGGGGAGGAGGCAGTGAAAACGGGTCACTAGACAGGTGTAGGAGAATCTTCTAAATAATTACTTGACCACGTAGTGTGACACAGTGCCACACTATGCACTGGCCGTCTGGACGCTGGCCTTCAGGTCACTTCACACGGGACCAACAGAAGTCCCTAAGCACTGTTACTCTCCCTGAGCAGGGGACAGCTGGGAATCACAAGGAAAAACATAAAGAGGAAAAGTCAGAAGACCCTCTTCCCACTCCCGTCTGTTGCCCTGGGGCACTGGGCGTGGCCTTGGCTCTCTCAGGAAGGTGAGTGGGCTCACCGCACGGGAGCACACCCACCCCAAAAACCCTCCCGCAACCTCAGAGACACACTGCCACATGAAGCAGCCTTCTGGGAGACATCTGATATGAGTCAAGAAAGCCAACACAGCCCTTCCTTAGGGTGAACATTAATATTTAGAGCCTTATTTAAATGAGATAGGAGACCAGTAAGCACCCACACATTAGCAATTCAGCAAACCTCTGGACCCAGCATGCTTTGCAGCATCCACTACTTCTCCGACAGATCTAAAGGGGTGATCCCGTAGAGACTATAAAGGGGGTGCTGGACTTGGGTTTAGGAGTGCAGGTGTGTCTCACCATGAACACACCTTCCAAATCTTCCCTCTCTCCTCTATTGTTTCCCAGAAGCTCTCTTTGTAATCAAACTACCTGATTGCTTTTATTTGGAATCAACAGTAGTTACCTGTCTCATACAGTAGAAGGCATAACAAAAATGCACAGGAAACATTTTGGGGCTCTTGGAACACCAATATGGTTCTCCCATGAAGTCCTGGATTGTTAAAGGAGAGGAGGCTGGTTGTGAGTCCAAGGCAGTATGGGAGATGAGCATCCTCCACCCTCAGGCCCCTTTCTCCCTGTGCACCACCGCACTGTAAGGAAGAACTGAACAGAGGTGAGGATGTGCCTGTAGCAGGTAGCAGGCCCGAACATGCAGGGGCCACACCTTGTGAGACCTTTGCCACCCCAGTACACAGACTGGTGTGTAGACACTAGTGGAAAAGGAACAGGGGGCTGGGCTGAGCATCTCATCACCTGGGCATCAGACAGAGCAGGCGCTGATAACCCCTCGTGCTTTAGATATCCAGTCCCCTGGGCTGGGGAGGTCAAGAACATATGCCTTCCACTGTCCTATGCCGCATCACTCACATCTACTTTCTTCATGACCTGGACATAGAGAAAATGGCCACACAGGAAAAGTCAGGAAGAGAATTCCCATTTACAGTTTTTAATTGAATCTATGATCAAAATGTGCCACTAAATCCATAGATTTTGTTCTACTCTTGGCATCTCCAAAATCATGATAATCTCAATGGAGGCAGAAAATACACTTGACAAGATTCAAATCCATTTATGATTAAAGCTTTCAACAAAATGGGTTTGGAAGGAATTAAGTCAATATAATAAAGACCATATAGAGCAAAGCCGTAGCTAATATATTCAATGGTGAAAAAATTGAAAGTGTTTCCACTAAGATAGGGAACAAAACAAGGATGTTCACTCTCACCATTATTATTCTAATAATACTGGAAATCCTAGCCAGATCAATTAGAAGAAAGAAGGAAATAAAAGTATTCAAATTGGAAAAAAAAATAAGTAAAACTATAGCTATTGGCAGATTGCAGTCTACAGAATCAATTTACATATCCATATATATATAATATATGGATAAAAATAATAAAAAAATGTATATGGATAAAAAAGTAATAATAAAATATATATATATGGGTTTTAAAAAAACACTTCAGTACTAAATAGACTGAGAAATAGAGAAAGCATGAAGCTTCAGCTTTTATCTTGAGTGGGTGAGTGCGTGGAGCTATGCATACATACACACTCAGGACTTGGTTTTTCTTGATGACTGCTATACTTTCATAGGTTGAAAATGATTTATAACTGAAACATGCATATTGACTTTGTCTTACAAAGTTCAGGAAGTAAAACTCAACCAAATATTATTCTTTCTTAGGACTATAAAAACAGTCATCTGCCTCTAAATAATTTTAAGGATCTAGGAAATATGATTGGAAAAAAATTACATACCTATCAAAAGAGAGAATGAGTTTCAAATGATTGAAAAATAACTACTCATCTAAAATGGCTAACTAAACATTTTTTAGAAAATTGACTTTTTTCATGACTTGCATGAGAGTATGTATGTCTTAAACCTTTAACAAGTTTTCACATAATATTCCAGCTGTTTGGGAGAAATATTTCACTCTTTCACCAACATCCATTTTGTCCCAGCTTCATCTGTCTTCTAAACTGCCACTGTTCAACTGGGTGCTAAGGACTCTTCCTATTTGTCTCCAGGGATTAACAAATACCCAGAGTTCTTGGATGGTGCAGAAGGAGGAAAGTTGGACATGTAGGGTATTTTTATTTGTTTTGCAAAAGTCTGGAACCTGTGCTGGGATCCTCTACTATACAATGCACAGAAAATATTGTGACATTCATTGAGAAAGGCCCAACCCATGGCAACAAGCACTTGGCTAGAGTAGGTTGACTCCTCAACAGGAGTTGAATACAGAGCCGTATTCACTGGCATGGTGAGGAATGGACCATGGGAGATGGTGCCCCTTATTCTGGGCTCAGGTTACTGCTCAGAGTCACCAGACCATCCAATGGGTCACACAAAGTATTCATTCTATAGATCCTTCAGCATATCCTTCAAACAGAAATTAATAGCAGTAATACATAAAACAACAGAAATGCAGCCTACACAAAATACAACAGGAAGACCTCAAAACAATAAAAGGACAAGTTAAACTAAAACCAACAACAACAATATACCAAAATGGCAATGAGCCCTTACATCCCAATAATGTTTTAAAAGTAAATGTTCTGAACTGACCAGTCAAAAGGTGTAGAGCAATATCCAACCTTCTGCTATTTACAAGAAATGAACTTGACTCCTACTGCAAGAGAAATAAAAACAAAAATAAACATTTGGAATTACCTCAAGTTAAAAAGTTTTTACGGCCCTCCCTGGTGGCGCAGCGGGTTAAAGCACTGCACTAAGAAGCTTAAGCCACTTCTGCATGAGTTCGATCCCCGCCTGCCCCGGAGGAGATCCACATGGCGTGGCAGACCTCTCCTGACCCGCCCGCTGCTCCCCTCAGCAGTGTACTTCATCTATCTGCCTGTTCTGCTCCCCGCTCTGTCTCTGGTGAATCCTCTCACCTTCTGCATCTCTGACCTGTATCCCAGTTCTGTACGAATAAATAAATAAATCTTTAAAAAAAAAAAAAGTTTTTACAATGGAAAGAAAATACAATATAAAAATATTAAAGATACCTTTTTTGATGGGAGAAACTATTCATATAATATGTAACTGTTAAGGAGTTACTATCTAATAAAGGTAAAAAAAAACATATAATTCAACAATAGATAAACAACCCAATTAATAAATGGACAGCAGATGTGAACCTTGATGCAAAGAAGACTAGAAGGCCAACAGATGAAAAAATATTCATTATCACTTCCAGTAAGAGAAATGCACATTAAAACCACAATGAGGGGCCTCTGTGGTGGCTCAGGGGTTAAAGACACAACACTGTGGGGCTACTGCCAGCCACTACAGCATGAGTTTAATCCCAGGAGGACCAGGGAGGGCACCCACGTGGAGCAGCAGACCGCTCCTGCCTCGCTGGCTGTTCCCCTCAGTGAGATCTGCCTGTTCTGCTCCCTACTCTGTCTCTGGTGAATCCTCTAACCACCCACACCTCTAACCTACCCAGTCCTTGTATGTATAAAAAACAAATATTAAAAAAAAGCACAGTAAGACAGCATGTCACACCCATGCAAATGACACATAGGCACATATTAAAACAATAAGTGTTGGAGAGAATGCAGAGAAAGAGCTACCCCATTACTCTGTTGGTTGGAATATTACGGGCATACCTGAATGGAAAGAAATCTGGATTTACCTTAGAAGAATTCAAGTAAGAATACTGTATAACCCAGTAATTCCTCACTGGGGGGGTTTCCTAATTAAAATGATTTATTTCTTTTCTGACGTTACTGTTCATTTTTATACAGTATTTGTTTTCTCCCCTCGGGTGTAGTCCCACAGTACTCCCATCACCATAGCACCCGTGACCTGTCACCATAGTCCTGGTGGTTCTTCCCACCCCTATTCTGACCCTTCTCCCTCTCTCTCCCTTGCTAGATATCTCAGCTCTATGTAAGTTCACAAGTTTTGTCTTTTTCCTGATACTTTCTTGGATTTCCCTATATTCCTCCTATAAGTGAACCATCTGACATTTCTTTTTCCTTCTGACCTATTTCACTTAGTGTAATCCCTTCCAGCTCCATCCATGTTGCTGCAAATGCCATGAGTTCAGTTTTGTATTACTTTTTCATTGCTGAATGATATCTTACTGTGTATATATACCATATCTTCTTGTTTGATTCATCTGTCTTTGGGGATTTAAGTTGCTCCCATACCTTAACTACTGTATACAGTGCGTACATAATATATACTGTGTACATATTTCGTACAATTTTCACAGTAGGACAAGGAAGCAGCCTAAATCTCCAACAACAGGTAATCGGGTCAAAAAATGTAGCATATCCACACTTTGCAGACTATTTTGACTTAAAGAAAGATGAAATGTAGCCATTTTCAGCAAAATGGAGTGACTTTGAAAGAATTATGTGTAGTAAAGCAAGTCAGAAAGATAAAAACAAATACTGGATATTTGCATAAGACATTTTGATAAAGTTAAATACTTATGAAAACTAGTAGACATAAATACCATTAGGTTTCTAAGGCTAAGGAGGGGGGAGGGGGAGAGCTTGGGGGGGGGTGAGAACAATAAAATAAAATTATAAAAATAAATTCCCACACACATATACACCACCACCACCCTCAACCCACCCTCCATCCTCACCCCTGCCAAATGTGCAAGAGATTATTGTAATGAAATGGCAAGAGATGAAGGAGTTCCACCAGGGTGTTAATAGGTGTGGTAGCTGTAAAATGACGGATCTGCTTTGAGGCAACAGGATCTCCTAATGGATTTGATCTTATACATGAAAGAGGAGATGAGCTTGACCCTGAACTTTAGGGTCTGAACACTTGGAAGATCGGACCTCCCATCCCCTGAGAAGAAGGCTCAAAGTAAAGCAGGTTCTAGGGAAGGAGACACCCCCGTTTGCTCTTAGACATGATGAATGTGAGATCCCCACTAGATATTTAAGGAGACAGAGACAAGGCGGGTTGATATATAAGCCCTAAGTTTGGGAGAAAGGCCTAAATTTGAGATATATGTTTTTCTTATTTTATTTTCATGCATATTGGAATAAGAATTTATGCGTTTTATTACTGTTTTGTTTTGTTTTCAAGACACTGGGTCTATAAGCAAGAATATTGTATTGGTCTTGGACCCATTCACTACATATGCTAGAGATTGTTGAACCTTGTCTCAGATCCACAGCTGGAGTACAGGCTTCTACAGCTCCTGGTTCAACCTGGCAGGCACTCCTCAAACATAATTAAAGTTACTGAGATGGGGTTTTCTCTCACCCCTCCTACCCAATACTGCAATGCTTCAAAGCAATCATGTGCTTCAACCTCACCATCAGTCTGCACTGCCCTCAGCCCTCCTCCCTACCACCCTGCAAGAATTCCCACCCCCAAGGCCATGTGCGCCAGCCTTTCTTCTCTCCTGCTTGCATGGTTTTTCCCCTTCTAGAAATTATTTAAGAACTGCAAAGGCTCTATGTATACAATAAATAGATGTATCCCCAGGTTCAGAGTGTGGGTGAAACATGAAAGATCGCCCTACTTTTGCTTCAGTGGCAATATAATTCATGATGAGATCAAGTCTAAATGTGCCAGGAGGGTAATCCTGGCTGGTCTCCCTCCCTCAGGTCTCATCTACCTTGCTCCAGGGCCTGGCACTGAGTTGCTCATCAGACTTAAGTTTTAAGCTCACTCTGTCTTCAGAAATACTTCAGTGGGGATCGGAAAGATCTCCATAAAGAGCTGTTAGTCAGATGCCATTCTGAGCCTTTTGAACTGCAAAGGGAAGTCATACAGCATATAGCTCAAGCTAACACAGTAAATTTCTAAACTCTCGTTACCAAAGCCATTATGCTAAAGTCAACATAGAAATTCCAAACAGTTGATAGTAAGTTTCCTCTCTCAAATCCCTGAACTTTTTATAAACCATCTCATTTATCTCTCCAGCTACAAATAAAAACCAGCTCACTCATGGGATTTAGCTCACCATGTGGGAAAGTTTGTATATATTTTCCTAACACAGTATAAATCCCATAGCCAGGGGAAAAAAAGAGTGCTTTACAATTCCTAAGTATATGCATAAATATCCAATATAGGTAGCCTAATATTAGAACATGCAGATAGTTAAGGAGAGTTGGTTTATACCTTATTATTCCCCCTCTATCTGTAACCTCATTGTAGTCATTAACATTTGCTGAGATCTTAAGTTTTCTGTAATTAAGATGTCTACAACACTGGCCCCTCTTCATTCCCTCAGCTAGAGAAAACAGAATGTTCCTCTATAGCCCCTTTCCTTCCTGGTCATACATTACAATTTTCTCTGCAGGATGCAAACTAAGCCCTATATTTAAGGGATTGATTGGAATTCACACTCAATCAGAAACTTGCTAGAGGTGTTCAAGGACTCTGTGCAGGCTGCTTAGAGCAGAAATCACCATTTGCAAGAATTTATAGGTGAGATATATAGTAACAAAACAAAATAAAAGCAAGGTCAGGGCAGCATGAAGGTCAGGGTAAAATTTAGAACACAGACATAAATCTGTCTTCTTTTGAGTTGCCAGTTTTACTTCTTTTGAAAACCTGCCCTTACTTCTGTACTCTCCCCCAACAGAAACTTCAAGAGGCCACCAGGAAGTCCAGCTGATAGGTTGCACACAGTAGTTCTCTATAAATATTTGTTGAACAGATGGATTTGCAGTGTTCTGGACTAGCACACATGTGGTTAAGTCTTCTCCAATAATGCTTCAGTCACAGCAGCGAGAGCAGGTTTGACATGGAATGTGGTGGAAGACAGCAGCTATTGCACATGACATAAGACATCTCTGAAATGGCTGATTCCATGTAGAGCAAGAAGGAGGAAAGTGAAGAAAATAACTTCAGAGAAGGAAAGAGGGACAAGAGAAGAGAGGGGGAAAAGAAGATTTGGCATTGTGAGGACAAGGAAGACAATGAAGATGGAAAGATTATGAGAGAGAACTGAGGACCTCAGAGTTGAACTCTGGACTGAGTAGAAGTCACTGCTGAAAAACTGGGATGGTCTGGCACCAGGAAGTCTCACTCCCTCTCCTCCAGCCAAGCAAGTCTTTGGGTCAGGGATTGCAGAGGGGGGCCCTGTTCTCTGGCTTTGGTAGAACATCTGGGGAACATCACAGGAACAGTGAGAAGAGCCAGAACAATGAGTCAGCAACAGCCAGCAGCACCTCCCTCCCAGTAAGAGGAGCATCCACAGACACGAACCCCAGTAGATGCAAACCCGAGAAGTCGCCTCTTCTTGCCACAGTCCTCACTCTTCCTGATGATTTCTTCTCCCTTCCCAAGGGACTGAAGCCATCTTGTTTGAGCTTTTTCAGCTCCTTCCTCTCTCTACATTTTAGCATCTTTCTATATTTCATTGTTTTTCCCTCCTTGATCGAGTGCTTAGGCTAAAAGTCCCTTAGAAATAAATGCCCCAAGTCTGGCCAATGTTCTTAAATTGGTTTCCTCTTATCAGCAGAATCATCTCTCTATTTCTAAAGATGCTTCTACCTACTTTAAAAAAAAAAAAAAACTGTTGGCCTGTGTGGTCAGGACCCCCTTCCCTTCGCAGGGGTCAAAAGGAAGTGATAGCCCTGGATAATAAAAAGTAAAATATCTGATCTTTGCCCATAGTTTTGTTCCAAGCACAGAACTCCTAAAACCCTTAGAATCTTAGAAGGCCCCCACATAGCTTTAGGGTAGGGTTTTATCAACATGTACTGATGGCATTGAGGCGGTATTGGCTCCAATACAGGATTTTTTATGCTGAACACAAACTCAACACACTGGGGAAGGCCAACTCTAAGCCCCCCAATTACCTCAGTCCAACATGATTACTCTCTTAGCCACGGAGGCCAGCAGAGCCAGGGGGAGTTGTGCTAACAACGGGGGGCTCTTGCTCTCAACCAGGAGGGTGAGAGCAAAGGAGGGTGCCCTGGGGCAGGGTGTCCTCTAAGCCGATCCACAAGCCAGTCCTCTAGTCCCCAGGAGTCCAGAGGTCTCTGTGGTGAGAGGACGAGGGTGCAGTTGGAGAGCAGCGGGTCCAGAGGCTGACTGCCGTGCTGACAGGCAGTCTGAAGGTGCTCTGCTCTCTGTGCTGAAGCCTGGCTTTTTAGAGCCATTTGGGTGGCCCTTTGGGGGTTTCTGGTCTCCATTGACAAGCTGTAGGTTGGCTGTGGCCTTATTAGTCCTGGCAGCTGTGTGCCCCTCAGCTGTTACTTCTTTACACTAAGTTCCAGGTTACATTAAAACAAGTTCTTTAATATCATGTTCCAACTTACATCAATACAAATTGTTTACAACCTATGCGTCTAACAGGTTTAGACACCAGACAGATCAAGGTGTGACCGAAGCCTAGAATTATAGCCCTGCCTTCTGACATCCAAAGAAGAGAGAAGGGCTGTGGCCAGTGATTCCACCAAGCATGCCCAGGGATGAAACCTCCATAAGACCCCTGAGGGGTGGGACTTAGTGATCTGCTAAGCTGGTGAACACACTGAGGTACAGGCCATGTGGTGTTTCCAGGCACCATGTATAGGGCCAGGAGGAGTCTGTGTCCCTTCCACTCCTCCTGGCCCTATACATTCCTTCCATGTTTCTGTTCTGGAGCTGTCTCCTTGAGCCTTTATATAAACCTGTCGTGATAAGTAAGACATTCTCCTGAGTTCTGTGAGCCAATCTAGCAAGCCATGCACCTCTCAGAAAGGATTGTGAGAACCCCTGATTTATAGCGACTTGGCACAAGTGCAAGGACAGCCTGGGACTTTGACTGGGGCCTGGAGTGAGCCCAGTGTGTGGGGTGAGCCCTTACACACGCTGAGTTTGGCTCCAACAGGTAGTATGAGAACATCAAACCAGATTGTAGAGCACCCACTGGTGTCCAGAGAGTTGGCAAACTGGTGGTTGGTGCAGAAAAACCCACCCATGTAGTGTGATAGGTAAAAACAGTTCAGAGGGTCTCTGCTCTGTGTACCCTTCTCCAGACCTTCCTGTCCCAGCTGGGGAGTTTCAACCATGGCCAAAAAAAAAATCACACCCTCCTCAGCCTCTCAGGACCTCAGCTCAGCCCAGAGAACCTGGCTCCTTTCTTGTGTTCCTGACTGATTTGGGAGTTCACCAGTGCACGTAAGAGCCTGACTACAATTTCTGACTGACTTACCTTCAGTTTGAATTTCCCCATTTCTAATCATTTCTAATCAATCCTAAAAGTAATAAAAACTGGGCCCTCCCTGGTGGCACAACAGATTGGCACACAACACTGCAAAAGCTGGCCACAGCCACTTGCGTGATCCTTGGCCCTGGAGGTGACCCACATGGCACAGCAGACCTCTCCTGACCTATATAGGCTGCTCCCCTCAGCAGTGTGCCTTGTCACTCTGCCCGTTCTGCTCCCCACTCTGACTCTGGTGAATTCTCTCACCGCCCCTGCACCTCTGGCCTGTACCCCAGTTCAATGTGCATAAATAAATAAATCTTTTTTTTAAAAAAAAAAATAAGCAATAAAAAGTACCTGACGCTTTTGACATAGCATCAGGTGACTTGCCAGGACAAGTTCTAAAGACATTTGCTTGTCCCAGAATGTTCATTTTCCCTCAAGGGAGCTTATCCCTCAGACCCACAGCCTTCATCTCACTTCTTTCTTCTAGTCCAAACAGACATTTAGAGTCCACCCACGCCAAATACTGACCACTCTTCAGAGAGACCTTCTGATTTCTTCTGCTATGTTACTGTTCGCAACTTAACCAGATTGTGTAGGTTGTGCTCAGAAAGTCAGACACCCTGAGACAGTTTCTTCAAAGGAAGCCCTTTACTGATCTGACAGGACCACAGGACAACGACAGCATTTTTAAGAAACTGTCTCCAGAGTTAGCAAGGGAACAGAGGTTATACAGGAAAGGAGGGAATGCGAGGGCGAGAGGAGCTCCCCAAGGGTTTCCTTATTCTCAGGTCTGGGAAGGCGCCAGACAGTCTAGCGGACGGACCACGGCATTTCAAGGCTTCCCGGAAGAGCCGCTCCCTCCTGTTTATCAGTTTAAAATGGCCCTCAGGTGTTCCTCAGGCGTTGCTACAATCAGCATCCTTAGAAGGAACAAAATGTCTCCTTCAGCATTAAGCAACCCTTGACCTGGCCCTGAGGCATGTAGCACCGTGAGCTTTACCTGAAGGAATGAGCAGGAGTGGCTAGGCGCAAGAATCCCCACAAGCTGGAAACGTCCGTTTTTCTGTTCTTTAAGTGCACCGTAGCACTAAGTTGGCAGACAGTCCGTCATTTTGGGTGTCCTCACTGCTCCAGAACTGCAACAGGAGAGGAGTCTGTGAAACACGGCAGTGGTTAGACAGACCGGCTTCTGGCCCGTTTGTGGTAACCCTGGGGAGCCAACGCCATGTGGGGCTTGACAGTGACCTGAGACCCGCAGGCTGTCTGCTTCAGCGCCACCTGGGGGTGAAGCCCCAGGATCTGGTCTGGGCGGGAAGTCCGAGGACCTGGTGTCCAGCCTGGGTAAACATCCAGAGAAGGATACTCTTAAGTCTCCCTTTATTCTCCCCTGCGAAGTGGACTGCGACTTTGTGGCCCTGCCCTCCCTGGCTTCTGGCTTCTTTTTATTATTATTATTATTATTATTGTTGTAGAATCATACTGAGAATTTCACTACCTCCTGCTTTCTCTATGATACCAGGAATAGGAATCTCAGTGTCCTTGAAAGGGGATTCCTTCGGGAGAATTCCATCAGGGAGTTCAGCCTTTAGTAAAACAGAAGCTGGGAAGAGAAGTGACTCACAAGCAACTTCTGCTATGACTGAAATTCTTTTCTGAACCAAAGTATAAAAGGGCTGTTCCCTCTGGTACAAAGGAGTGGAGAGGGATAAAAAAAGAAGGAAAACCAAAATCACCTGTATTCTCGCTAATACCACTTCATTAACCTCACAAGAACCTTACAGCTTAATGACTCAAGGCTTTCTAACTTTTAGTTCAAAAAACTGAAATGAAGAATCCTTAAGTAACTTACTCAATCTAATCCAGCTGGTAAGTGACCAAGAAAAGATGTAAGTTTAAAATTTTGTTGTTTTTAAAGATTTATTTGTTTATGCATACAGACCTGGGGTACAGGTCAGAGGTACAGGGGGATGAGAGGATTCACCAGACAGAGTGGGGAGCAGAACAGTCAGACTGATGAAGTACACTGCTAAGGGGAGAAATGGGCAGGTTGGAAGAGGTCTGCTGTGCCATGTGGGTCAGCTCCCTGGTGAGGAATCGAACTCTTGCTGCAGTGGCTGTGGATAGCTTCAGAACAGTAGAAAGAAGTTTGTCTGAGAAACAGAAACAAAAAAGCCTGCATATTCACATAAGGAAACTACCCTTGAGCTAGGTACTTTGGGTCTAGGGCTTTCTGGCATGGGTCATTCAACTTGCTCTAAAAAGCAAGACATCTCAGCAGTATTTCTGAGATGGGATTCTTTTTTAATGGATTTCAAATGAAAACCCTGTCTTCTGCATCGGACAATCTCTTGTTTTAATGCCAAAGTTATACTGTTTGATGCAAGAAATGTTGTCAAAATATGGTCCCTATTCCGCAGTCATCAGAAAACACATGGGAGGGATATATAAACTTCCTGAACACAAACTCACACACACAACTTTCCTAAGTAGCTTCATGATGGCATTTGGAATTGATCTCGTACACATTAAATACTCTGAAAAGTCCGTATCTCTGAAGACAAGCTTAAGCTTCTTTACCTATCATAGTCAAATACACCCTCTTGTGGTAAAATGACACGTTTAATTTTCAGATGATTTCTGCAATAGAGCTCACAAGAGGAATTTGAAAAATGAATGCTTGAGAACAATTAAATTTAGAATGCTTTTATGCTGCAACATCAAAGTCATTTTAAAAATATCAACAAAGAGCAGCAGACCCCTCCTGTCTCACCCGCTGCTCCCCTCAGCAGTATAATTTGTCAATCTGCCTGTTCTGCTCCCCACTCTGACTCTGGTGAATCCTCTCACCATCCCTGCACCTCTGGCCTGTACCCCCATCCTATATGCATAAATACATAAATCTTTTTTAAAAAAAATTAACAAAGATCCATCTCAGGGACTGTCATGAGCTACAATTTTAAGATGAGAAAACTCAGACTGAGCTTTGCTTCGTTTGTCCAAGGTAAACTAAGAGTAAAAATGTGAAGCTAAACAAAGAGTTTGAATACTCTGCTGCTCTGTTATCATAGATAGACCACTAAGAAACCAGATTTCCAATAACTGTGAGGATTAAAGCTGAGGAACTAGTAACATTGCCAAATGCAATCATATTATGGAACAAGTCGTACCCTTGGGGATGACAAGAACCATGAGGGTGGAAACGCTTCTGTTGTTCAGCTTGTTTAGCTCTCCAAATAATAGTCGCTGTCCATCCATCAAGCACTTCCAGAGCCACCCCAGCAGAACATGTTGGGGTGTCTGCTGCCTGCTAGCCCTGTCTTCAGGGCTAGTGACAGCGTGACCACCGAAGCACACAAGAACCCCACCCACCACACAAGGCTTACCTTTGTGGTACTAGTTAACGGTTTCCTGTCACTATAAAATAAATTACTAGACACTTAGAGATTTAAAGTAACATCAATTCAGAGCATACATTGTAAGTCTGTAAGTCTGCTGAGGGGTGACAGCGAGGTGACAGCCACACTGGGCTTTTCTGAAGGAAGCGCTCACTCTCGCCCCTTCCTTCAGGTGGTGGCCGGTAAGATTGAGGTCCCCAGTGCCTGGCTGGCTGGCTGCTGGGGTCTCCTTTCAGCTGCTCAGGACTCCTTACATTCTCTCTTGCTTGGCCCCTAGACTGGATGAAATGTGGAGTTTTCTAAGCCTGGAAAGAAAGCCCCTTTTGCCAGCAGCCAAGGGCACATGTGGCTTCAACACCACCCACAATCATGGCAATGATCCTGTAGCATATTCCACCCCACCCCACCCCGGCCCACACTCAAGAAGGAAAGGATCATGCAGAGGGGGATGGGGGAGGTTGAGACTCATCATTAAACTTTTTTTTTAATTATAGTTTTTACATCGTTGTATATTTCCCATAAAATCCTGCCACCAGTTCACCCATGAGCCATCACCATAGTCCCTTGTGCTCTTCTCTCCTGTTTTGATCCCTTTTCCTCCATGCCCCCCACAGAATGTCTCTTATTTATAGTTGTCTGCTAGTTTTGTTTTATTTTTATTGTTGTTGTTGTTATCTCTTTCCTGCTCCCTTATTTGGTTCCCCTATATTCCTCCTATAAGGAATATTCCTCCTACAAGTGAAGCCATCTGACATTTTTCTTTTTCCTTCTGGCTTATTTCACTGAACATGATCCCGTCCATGTTGCTGCAAACATCATTAGAAATTTGCCTTCCTCTGTGGGCAGGAGACTAATGAACGCACACAAAAATTCATGTTTATACGGTCTAAAGGATGAGATAACCGGGTGCTGTACTAGGGAGACCTGCGTAATGTAACACAACAGACAGCCAAAGGGTGTTTCAGACCCAAAGGAAGGCTTTGCAGAGAGCCCCCTAGACAGGATGAAATGTGGAGTTTTCTAAGCCCGGAAAGAAAGCCAGCAGGGAGAGAGTGGTACAAGATAAGACAAGAGAGGTGAGTGCAATGGCATAGTGGACTGTTGTGCAGGCATTCGTAATGAGTTTGGATTTCACTTTTAATGTACTTAACAGCCTTTGATGCAGTTGACGCTAAAGAAGAATGTAATTTGACTTGCATTTTTTAGAAGATGTCTTTAGATGCCGAGCAAAAAAAGGATTCCAAGGGGAGTAGAAGCAGAGAAAGCAGTTAGGGGCCCTGGGTGGTGAGTTTGGGGAAGAAATGGTGATGGTGGGGGCTGCTGTGAAGCAGCAAAGGGTGGATTAAGGGGGCTGGCCTGAAGGTAACTTTGGGGCTGGGCAATGATGGACAGGACTGCCTGGCGGGCTGGTGCATTCTTTGATACGTATTATTATTCAAAATTAGGATTTTGCATCTTTTAACAAGCGTAATGTCCTCCTTGGTAGGAGTATTTATGTATGCAAAGAGAGCTTGCAAAGACCCAGCAGGGATGAAAAGATGTCACTGGCAGGGGACTGCACTCAGAATCTGACCCAGGGACATGGCCTCCCAGCTCTCCAAAGCAGGTGTGGAGACTCACTCCAGTTCCTTTTCTCCTTCCCACCGGCAGCCTCTATGGCTGTCATCTGTGGCCTGATTTCCTCCTAGGTTTTGTTGCCTACACGTGATAGCATGTTATTGTAAAAAAGCACTTGTGAGCATGAGCATGGGGCATGTGTGCCTGTGATTGTGGACATTGGGGCCGGGAAGGGACATCATTACTAGAGAAGCCAGAGAGGGAACATGGAGATTGCAGGGGTTGGGAGGTTTGGTTGCTGCCTGTATCCTAGCTTCCCAGCACCCCCAGCCTCTCAGCCCCCCAGTCTCCCAGCCTCCCAGCCCCCCAGACTCCCTGCCTCCCAGCATCCCAGTCTGCTCCTCTGCCTGTAAAGCCTTGTCAAAGCTATCCAGGACTCTGTGATTCTTTTCCATTTGCCTGAATCAACAATGAAACTACTCAGCCTAGAATGGCTTCCATACCTTAAAATTTATAGAAAACACTTATTCTCTATAAATATTAGTTTGAAACATTAGTGGCAGGCAAGCAAGCAGCAAGATGCCCCCCTCACCCCAACTTGGAAGCCTTCTTCAAGAAGCAATGGCAATTTAAAATAAAAATTCACTATTCCTCTGGTCTGCTCCTGACCAGTTCTTACAGAATCTATGCAAACATCTCAACAATGGTTTGGCACAGATTCTTCTTCGCAGAATGAATAGCTTAAAAGGGGATTAATTAGGAGATCAAAGCAAATTACTTCATTCCAAACAAACTCTGTGTAATTAGGAAAACTTTTTGGAAGAACTTTCTATTCTCAAATATAGTTAAGATGTTACTTAAGAAGGAAAGAGACAGGCAAACATAAAGTAGAACAAGCATCTACTCATGCCCTTTGTTATTTAAAATATCACATATAATGCAAAAATTAAGTGTTATACATACAGGGAGGAGTTTTCTCTCCAGCCTGTGATCATTCACTAGATGGCTATTATCTATTTTACTATGCCCATCTTAGCTTTAAGACCACTTGAGCCTCGCTCTTTTATTCAATAGTAGTTGTGTTAATCCTGTTTCAGTATATTCTACATTTGTTGTAGTTTTCTAATGCCTCGGGGTTCTATTTCAGAAGTTTATATTTTAGTAAACAACTTTCTGTGTCCCTACGATGTTTCAATCATTGCCATCTTATTATTGACAATATTCTCTAATATTTCTCTTAATTCCTTATTTGTATCGCCTTTCTTTTTTTAATATTGGTATGGCATTGCCCTATTTCTTTTTATTTAATCAGAATCAGCAGAGAAATCTGTTTTATTCATTTTTTTAGATCTCAACTTTGGGTTTCTTTTATCTTTTCAACTTTTCCTTTGTTTTCTCATGTATCAACATAAGCGTTTATCTTTATTGAGACTCACCTCCTGTTTCACTTGGATTATTTAGCTTACTTTTCTAATTTCTGAGATTATATACATTATTCATTCTGTTTAGAATTTTTTCAGCATTAAATTGACTACCATATACAGCTATATAATTTTCTATCAATATTAGCTTGATCCCTTAGGCTTTATTCAGTAAATATTTTCTTTTTATTACATTTGAGAAAATTTGATTTTTAATATGGTTTCCTATTTGATTAAGAGGTTATTTATGAGGATGTTTCTCAATTTCTTTTTTTAAAAAAATTTATTTTTCACTGTTGAACTAAGTTTTATTGGATTCTGTTGAAAGAATACAGTTTATTAACTCTCAAGTTTTGATAAGTTATTAAAATTTTTTTTTGACTAAATACATTTTTAAACTTTAGTAATGTTCCACAGGCATTGTAGTAAATCATGTTTTCTCTTCATGGAGCATTACATGTGTAGGTATTTATGTGTGTTGGGACCCTTTTTTTATAACTTGCTATTTGGTTTGCTAAAT
>NW_004567118.1:23626264-23654761 GCF_000260355.1 Condylura cristata | reverse complement strand
AGAATCTTCTCAAAGAAATAGCGGTGAATGGGCCTCCTTGCCTCCTTGGGTGCCAGGCCTGTCTTGGATCACCTAGTGGTCTCAAAAGAATCATATGCAAAATACTGGGTGGTTTCACTCATAGCAAGAGGGTAAGAGATCAGGGGAAAAAAAAAGTAATTGTAATAATGTAAAAATGAGCAACCAGCAACCATAAACCAGAGACATTCTTCAGGGGAGGACAGGGGAACAGGCTCAAAACAGGGGTGGGAAGAGCACACAGGGCTATGGTGATGGCACACGTAGAGAGAAAATAAATAAATAAAATGTAAGTTTTAAAAATAAAAAAATAATTTTTAAAAAAGAATCACATGCAGCTTAAAATTAAGAAGACCCCCCCCACAGAAGGGGGGGGTCCCCATTCTCAAGAGGAGATAGCTCCACACTCAGCAAATTCCTCCTTATCCCACTTTAGCTGCTGGCAGAACCAAGGAGGGAAACTTGCACTGCGTGGAATACACACGCCCAGGTACACATTAGCCCCCTCCCCTTCCACGGCGGGAGAACTGGAAACTGCTCCTGTTGAGTTGAAGTCTTCCCCTTTCTACCTCCTTGGAGTCTGCGGATAGAAGATAGCTTGTTGCTTTTGCACTCACACTCCTGAGTTTATTTTCTTTGTGCACAAGTCACTCACGGGAAAAATACAAACTGCTCTTACGTTGGAACTGGGCAGTATGTCTTTAATTAAACCAAGAAAACAAATAAAACATGTTGGCACTCATATGACTAATGGTTAATATCCTCAAAATCAAAAGAGCACGATTGTTAGTAATATTGTATATTTGAATGTTGCCAATAAGGAATCCTAAAATTTCTAATCACAAAATAAAATTCATAATGGCATGTGGTGATGGATAGTAAATAGATTTGCTGTAACTATCAATTTATAATATATGTAAATATTGAATCAGTATGTGGTACACTTAAAACTAATGTGATGTCAGCCATTAACTAGATCTCATTTCAAAAAGAGCCCGTATAAAATTGAAAGGAAAAGAGAACTATTAATGGCCAATGAGAATATTAAAAGATTCTCTATCTCACTAGTCGTCAAGAAATCTGAAGTAAAGCAATAATCTGATGCCATTTTTCTCAAAATTGGCAAAAGTTAAACAAGTCATAATAGCTAATGCTGGAGAAAATCTAATTAAATAAGCATTTTGACACATTGCTTATATGAAGGTAATACAATATCTTGGCAAAATATTCTGGCAATCCCCACTAACACTTAAAGTATATAGACATTTGTTCCCACAATCTCACTTTGGGAAACAGAACCTTCAAAAAGGAAAGCACCAGTGAGATTAGAAAGAAGTACAGTCTCATTAATTGCAACATCCTCTACTAATACCTATAATCACATCAGTGTTCTTAATTCAAGGCAGGATATCATCAGCCATGATTGGGTGATAATGGGAATATTTATTGCTCAGGTATCAGAAGGAGGGAGCCAGATTGGTAGCCAGTGGGCACATGATTTTCCAATAACAGTTGTTTAATCATACTTTTTAAAGAAAAAGTCTTGTAAATCAAATAAAAAAGGGAGAGACTAGCCAGAAAGGTAAACTAAAGGAAAAAAGGAGATAATAATTTACAGGAAGAATAATTTATGATGATAACATACACATGTGTATGCACATATTAATAATAGCACATGTGTGTATGTGCACATTTATTCTTTGAGAAATTGATTTATCCAAAAATATGAATTTCATAGATTCACTTTTCAGTCGTGGAAAGTCTGATGGACAAATCTGAATGCGAAGATCTTTTAAAAAGTTATTCAACATTACCCTCAAAACATCCTGCATCACATGGAATCTTAGTAGAATTTTAACAAGCTTTGCAAAACAGATTCTGTCTCTGCTTGTAAATTGCTGTGGTGCAGAGGGGAGGTATCCCATTTGGGGAAGTTCATGTGGCTGTTACAAAAATCTGGCAAAAAGCGCAAAATAGGAGCACAAATTAACCTGCTCAATACTGAGAATTATAAAAGCCTGACAGCTACAATTATTGGGTTAAATAACCTAAAAACAAATACATACAAATATACAATTACTTTGTGTGTGAAGGTATTCTGTGAATATTCCAATTCTAAATTAATTTCATAAAGTTTTTGTATTACCAAGTTTAATCCAAAAGTATTTTGTATTTTAGTTGTTTATCATTTTGTTTTGTGTGGAGGAGGTGGGGATGGGGGTCATTTTGCCAATGTGTAGAGTTCATCAGAAGCATAACTACTTAGGAGCAATAGATAAGAAAAGGAATGTAATCAAAGCAAAGGAAACACCTCACCAGAAAACAAACTGTGCTCTAAGAAACGAAAGCTATTGCAGTGTTAGTACAAGGATAGACCAGCAGATAAAAAAGGAAAAAGACCCAGAAAGGGCAAGATAAATAAGCTGAGTGATGCCTGTCATTTTTTAGTTTAGAGGGCAATTAAAGTCTTTACAATATTAAATCATCCTGTGTAGGATGATGGTTAAGTAGGATGTAACTCCTGTAGCTTTTGTTTTGGGCTTGGGTATTGCATATATTTTGTTGATTTGGTTTATTATATCTGTTTCCCAGTTTAACCTATGAGTCTGCATTTACAAAGGAGGTTGGATTCAATGTATTTCTGGGGGAATGGTTGTCAGGAGGAAAGTTCTGGTTTTGTCATTAACGTTGGTGTCTTGCCATTAAGAATGATGTTAGTGGTTTATTTGAGAAAGATGTTCTTTTTATTGGTCAAAACATATGCTGTGGTTGCCAATTTAGGAAGGGCCCTCCCTGGGGGCGCAGTGGGTTAAAGCCCAGCACTAAGAAGCTGAAGCCACTTCCGCATGAGTTCGAGCCCTGCCTGCCCCAGAGGTGACCCACATGGCGCGGCAGACCTCTCCTGACCCGCCCGCTGCTCCCCTCAGCAGTGTACTTTGTCGATCTGCCTGTTCTGCTCCCCACTCTGTCTCTGGTGAAGCCTCTCACCTCCCGCACCTCTGGCCTATACACCAGTTCTATATGAATAAATAAATAAATCTTTAAAAAAAATTTTAAGAAATATGAAGATTTTCTTCGTCTTTCCCTCCAACCTATCAGTCCTCCTTATTGGTCCTAAGACCAAATTATCTCTGGGTTTGGGGGGGTTGGGGGGGAGGGAACAGAAATTCCACCTTTTCAAGGAATGGTATTCTTTTATTGATTTTACTGTTACCATTTATCTTAGGGTCTTTTTGTAATATTTATCTATAAATGGCATTTGTGTGTGGCTTTCTGCTTTCATATACTACATTTGTCAGGCTTTCTTAGCTATGCTCTGCTAACTTCCCAGAATGAATTAGAATGTTTTCCATTATTTCCTATCCTTTTAAGTGCCTAAGTGGTACAGAAACTGTTTTAAAAGTGCTGATAAATTTTGAGTCCCAGTATTATCCAAACATTTTACAATTAACATTCTAGGTTATTTTTATAATCAAATAGGATGAATACTTTCCTGTACAAACTATGTCGAGGGTGCCTAGACAAGATGCAATGCCACAATAAATTAAATGAAAATAGAATTATGGAATATCTACATGGAATTGTCCCATGTAGTGATAAGCACATACACTGAAATAAGCTGGAGAAAAATATAACAAAAAGTTAATAGAGGTTATTTTTGGAAAACAGAAAGGCCACAGAGAATTTTTCTTCTCTGAGTTTTCCGGTGTTATTCTATCTTCCTGCCGTTCACATATACCATGCTTGCACTTAGACAGAAAGTAATCACTTGTTAAAGATGTTGGTCTCTTGAAAGAAGGAGCTGAGACTCACGAACACCAGTTATACTCACAAATGCTTTTGCACACATTTGTACACCAATTAAGGAAGGGGAAGGAGGGCTCATTGTCTCAGAAGCCACCATCTCTTTAGGTGATGGCGTTTTGAGCAGAAAGCCTCCTCCATCGTTTCCCCTCCGCCTGTGATGGCATCTAACAGGAAGCATATAAGGAGTAGGGATTAAGGTTAACGTATTCCAGCATTCCACCATGGAAGGAAAGGGAAAACCAGGTCCCGTGGCCAGTCACCACCAGGGAAATAGCCCAGCCCCTCGGATTAACTCATTTTGGAGACATTCCAAAGAAAAAGTCAATTTGGAAAAATACGGCATCAACATGTTGCGATACCCCACCAGGATGCTGGCTGTCTGCTGGTGCTCACTCATTTCAGAAGTGACCTCACGGATTTTTTCAGAGACTTTGAGGCCATCTTTCCTCACCTTGTGACTCAATCAGAGCCAGGTGCCTTCAAGCATATCACCTCCACTTACAGCTAACCAGCGCCTTCTCTTTACTCATAGCCATGGGTGAGGCTTTACAGCCTTCCACTGAGGCCCTTCCCTTGGCTCATCCCAGCTGCCCCCTGCTCTTGAGATAACACAGAGGAGAGGAACTCTGTTAGGTTGCCCATCAATCTCTGTTAGGTTGTTTTTTCCCAGTTTCCAAACATCATTAACGCAGTGAAAATTTCAGAACCAGCTGCACCGCTTCACGTCCACACAGAAGTAAGCTCATCTTGCCGAGAGTCAGAGGGGCCTAGGGTCTCTGTCCCTCCACAGAGCCCCGCTGTGGGCCTGCGAATGAGCCTCTTGCACAGACTGCTGCAGGACGCTGAGTTATCTTGGTGCAGGAACATGTAGGTGAGACCCCTGTGATTCCCCCAGTTCCCCTGGCTTTGCCACCGCAGATTCCTCTCCAAGGAATGAATGTTCTTGCCCCTGCCCTTAGCTCCCAGCTTTCTTTTTTCCATGATGGCAGAAGAGGTGCCTGTCAAATTTCTAAACTCAAGAGTCACTTCCTTTCCAAGACTGTCCCCAAATTCTCTTCCAGGTGTTTCATCTTCCTGCAGTTTGTCCTCCTGTTAGTTTGTACTGGTACCCAAATATCAGTTCACATAAGATTGTGAGCTCATAGGAAGATAGATAATTACAAGAAGGAACATTTCCTGTTTTCTATTACTCTAACCAGTGTTAAGCACTTAATACTTGGTATATACTCGATTTATGAGTTATGTATATCATTATACATGCTTTCTAATTATGTATCATTGTAAGTACACTCTACTTAAAAATTATCATTTCTTACAATAATCTGTAAGTAGATTCTATCATTATTCCCATCATACAGGTGTGCAAAATGAGGTTTCAAGAACTAGCTAGCTTGCTCAAGGTCACCAGCCAAAGTTGGTAGCGGCGGGCGGCAGCACCCAAGTCCTTGCTACAGCTCAGCGCTGGTCGCTGGACTGTTTCACCAACTCTCTAGCTCTGGGCGGTGGGCGCCTGCCTCAGGCGGGAGGTGAACTTGAGACAGACCTGCGGTTGATTTTTGTAACACACACATAACTGCACATTTAACAGCAAAGCAAGACAAAGACCATTTGAAGGAGGAAGCAAAAAAAAAAAAAGCTTTCAGGAAGCTTCAGTTTAAATACCACATCCTGGTGCCTCCCCTGACCGCGCTTCTCCGTTTCTCTCCCACCAGCTCCAGAGTGCTGGCGGCACGTGGAAGCGCGTATTTATCATCTGCACACTCATTAGTTCACTTGTCTGCCACCCCACAAGCCTGCAGTCCAGAGGAGACCAGCTACCACAGCACCCCTGGGGCTTGTCATCTCTCCTTCAGCAAAAATGATGAATGAATGAATAAATGAGCGCATCAATTCCTCTCCCCATGTAACTCTTTTTCCCTTCTCTGCAGGTTTTCAAGTAACAAAGCTGAAGTTTCCTCCAAAGTTTTGACCAAACACCAGCCACTCACTAAACGTTATAGATGTTTTTGTTGCTTGTTTTTGGACTTGGGGATTTTTGTTGTTTTGGTTTTTGGGGGGTTTTTTGTTTGTTTTTGTTTTTTTTTCTTTTCAGTTTGTTTTCTGTCTTCCTCACATCTCCCTCTTGCATGACAATGCAAAGGACATGCCTGATCTGCAGTTTGATACAACTGAGAAATTCTTCTAGTGAGCAGGTCCTCCACGAAAAAGCAGCCTCCCAAAAATCTTCTCCTCAAGGCCCTTACCTCCTGAGGGTCTGGCCTGAGGTGACTTTAAAAAAATAAAGAAATGCGACACTTGTTTATGTTCAAGCCTCCTAAAGCAACAATCTTTTACAATTTTTATCCTTTCCTACCACAGTGTTGTTTCAGACTCTTGCCCCACAAGACTATGTAAATAACCCCCCTACCATAAATAAGAGGATTTCCGATGGAAGGAAATTTGAGATCAGATCAATAGCAAGCTGCCCCCTCTCCTTTCTTGTTTCATCAGAGAAAACACGGAGACCCACCCAGAGCCATAAAGTGACTTAGGCGATGCCAGAGCCCCAAGCCATAAGCCACGTGCCACGTGCTCCCACTTATGGTGACTTCATTGAGATCTCACCGCCTTTAGTGACCCCCTCATGCTTGGGCTTACTTTCTCATCTCTGATGATCCTTGGAAAATCTTTTTTCCATGTGAATAAGCAGAAGTGAGCCGCTTAAGAACATGGGGCATTGCACATTTTAAAACATCAGTTTGCTTGTAAGTTGTGCAGGACTGAGTTCCCACTAGGTACCACCAGACCAATGGTTTTCATTTAGCGGCCACTCCCACCACCGTGTGGCCACAGGTTGGTACTGCACACATAAGACAAAAAAAGATTCCACAAACATCTGGCTGGAATTGCTGAAAGGTATTTTTACAGTGAATCTTGACCCACGTTCCCTTCTGTGTCTGTGAGCTGATCTATATCAGTCTGTCTTTAACAGTCTTGCCACTGAAATATGATGGAATTCAGAGGAAAAGGAAAATGCCATTCAAGTTCACAACTGTTCATTTCCCTTTAAAATGTGCAACAGAAGGAAGGTCTTTGGAAAAGGCAACTGACAACTGTCCTAAAAACTTGACACTAACAACTATTTACAATCTACTTGGAATAACATGTCCTCCCACCTACCTCCAAGATCCACATCTGGAACATCTTCTCAGGCTCCACAATCTTCACACACATTTTACATTTCCCTAAGCCAGATTTTTATAATACAACCAGTGTTTCTGATTCTCAGCTAGGTCATCAGAGCAAAAATGACTTGGAAAAGCCCCCACTGTCTCATAGAATCTCAGAAATACATGGTGACATACACAGGCTCTCACAGTGGTCTACAGTGGTTCTAGAACCTTCTAAAAAGTTATGAAAGCTAATTAGCAGATGTGAAATATATAGAAAATGAAAATGTATGAGAAATGAATGCCCTTATCTGCTTTTCCAGCTAGGAGCAATAATTGTGAATTATGAACAGTAAATCAGAGGCAGAACATCTATGACTACATTTAAGACTAACCTAAAACACAGGTTTCCTACTGATGCACACAAATTTTTCTTTTGCTAGTGAGAAATGTCTGTTGGTTAATGTCAATAGCTATAATAATTCATCAGTGAGGATAATCTCTTTCAAAATGGCCGAGGGGAAAAAAGATCATTTGTTGTTTAAATAACAAGAAGCCCAGAGGCAGAACTTATTTCAAAGTTGGCTCAAGATGGTCATCAGAGCATGACATGCAGAAAGTACATATATTGGGCTCTGCCTGTGGCTCCTGGCACAGAGCTCCTAAAATCTTTGTAATTTCCTTAGTGGTGAGTGGGAGCATCCCTTGTTCTAACTTTTGCTCTTTGACCCCCAGTCCTGCCCCAAACCTGTGGAATTTTCGAGGTGATAGCAGTGCCCTTTGAACTAATGAGGGGACTCGTCACCAGAAATATCAGTGATGGTTAAACACTTGGAATTTTCAGCCCCACCCTCATTATCCAGAGAATGGAGAGGAACTAGAAAAGGAGTTAACCACTGAGCACACCTACATGAGACAACTCCATAAAACTCCCAAAAGTAGGGTATTCGGGGAGCTCCCACTTTGGTAAAGACATCCACAAATCAGGAAAGTGAAGAACCCTGACTCAGGGGGGCAGGGCCCTCCGGTTCCCTGCCCAACGCACGTCTGCTTCTGATCCTCTGTCATGGCAGACAGGCTTCCTTCAGTGCAAGGGACAGATGCTCAGCCCTTGAGATCTGATGCCCACTCCATGGTGATGGTGTAAGAATTGAGTTAAGGCCCTCCTGGTGGCGCAGTGGGTTAAAGCACAGCACTGAGAAGCTAAAGCCACCTCCTCATGAGTTCAATCCCCGCCTGCCCAGGAGGAGATCCACATGGCGCGGCAGACCTCTCCTGACCTGCCCGCTACTCCCCTCAGCAGTGTACTTCGTCAATGTGCCTGTTCTGCTCCCCACTCTGTCTCTGGTGAAGCCTTTCACCCTCCCCATCTCTGGCCTGTACCCTAGTTCCATATGAATAAATAAATCTTAAAAAAAAAAAAAGAATTGAGTTAAATTGTGAGACACACAACTATCATCCCAAAAAGACGCACATACATCTGCTTTGGGAAGTATTATAAGTGGGGAGTGATATGACAGTAAAGAAGAACCAGGAGTAGTTTCCCTATTAGTTTCCCTCCATCAACCTCCATTCACCAGAGTATCAGCTTGTCCGTCGGGGTCACCAGATGCTGTTCCAAACATCTCTTGCAGACACGATAGTCTGCTGGAAAACATCCATCATTTTATGAGAAGAAAACACCTCTCTAGCAGCCTGCAGCACGCTTCCGAGACTGGGCCACGTGACTGTTCAGCGGCAAGGGAAGCCGGGAAAATTCTCAGCAGGAATCACGTTCTGCTCTATTGTGGGAAGGAGTCCTGCCTGTAGGAATAGGGAGATGGATTGCACTGACCCTAATAGTGCCATAAATATTAGCATTATATAGCCCAAGTAAATGGTTCTAGTTCTTCTTTCCTTTTTTGTACCCAAGGTGAGCGACTTTATGCTGTACTATAAGGCCAAAGACATCTTACTTTTGTTAGGCTAGGTTTGATGAAAAGTGGGAAGTTGCTGTAAAATGGGATAGGCCAGAGTGTGTGCTAAGTGTACTAACTACAGAGGACATCTCAAAGCCGGGCCCACCGCACCCCATCTTCTGCGATAAGGCGCTCCTTCCTGTGCGTGGAAGGAGGGCACCTATCACCAAGCTTCAGAAAAGAGGATGCCAGAAAGTCCTTCCTGCACGTGTTGTTACTCAGACCCCTCAATTAACAAAATTCAAGGCACCATATTTTGGGGTGCCATAGCCCCGGCCTTGCCATACTTGTACACAGTAAAGATCAGAAAAGGTGGCCGGAACAGCACTGCATTCATCGCCATTATTTGGCAGTGCTTGTCTGGGCTTCCCTGAGATTTTACCTGAGGAAGTTACTTAACTTCTCCGCATTTCAGTTCCTTCTCGAAAACCGGCTTTGGTCTTGGCTTTATGGCTCCGGCTCTGAGACCTGGCTCCCTGCTCATGTACTTGCGGGGTGCGCCCCTGGCATGAAGCCCGTCCTCCTGCTGGGTGGTGGGCTGTGCCGGTCCCTGCCCGCCTCTGTAAAAGCAGGAATTTCCTTAAACGAATTTCCTCCTTTTTTGCTTGTTTGTTTTTCTGTAGACAACTATGGAACGCTCGCTGATTTCTGCAGGGCTCAAAATCTAAGGGATACGTGAAAGAGACTCTTTGTGTTAGCGGCCTGTGATAGTTCTCACCCTTGTCAGCTTTCTCCTGACACACTCAGCAATTTTCCCCTGTCTCTTTCTTGAAGAAGAAATAAGGTTTTCACACTCACCTGAATGTGAACAGGGGTAGATAAGGCCCCCAGGGAACCCCCTAATTGGCAGCTCAGCCTCTCTCACGCACTACTCACCTCCCCCATGGGACCACAGCCCATCTGCTCCTGCATCTTCCTGAGGCAGCTGAGCTTGCTTGCTTCCCTATATGCACACTTCAGACAAAATGTCTTCCCTAAAGCAGATTTTTTTTATCTAGTATCTTCATCTATGAGAGGGCTCCTCAATTCTTTTGATAAATGAACACTATTTGATGTGCATTTATATAACGGTTTTAACAATGTTCCATGATTTTTGGATAAATGAATTCTATAATATATTGTAGATGCAGATATACATATATAATTGCATGATCTATAGTTATATAATAGACATAGTTAACAATTAACTCTATATCTCCCCACAAGAAGGTTCCTTGAGGACAAGGGGTGTGTTTATTCCACTTCTTTATGCCTTAAAGCTAAGACTTTAACGCCAAATAAATGAAGGGATCTGTTTCAAATTTGCTATACAAATATATACCGATTATAAATATTTTCCTAATTTTAAAATGCTTTTACAAGTAATAAAAACATCCATTTGCTCTTAAAAGCAGGAAAAATTGTGTTAAAAATTTGAAGTTCTTTTTTAACAGATCACAAATTCTAGACTCATAAAGAGAAAGGTTGATTAATTTGAACACAAAAAAAGTCATTTTAAAATCTCTGTATTATTAGAAAAATAAGCTCATAAACAAAATCAAAGGCAACAAACTGAACAAAAATAAGAGCAATGCACAGGAGAGCCAGATGGTTAATTCCCTTCATTTGCAAAGCATTTATACAAATCAATAGGGAAAGGTGCGCAAGCAAATAGAATAATGAGCAAGAGCCACAAGCTGCTTAGAGGAGAAGAAATACAGGAATAATCATATTAAAAAGATCAATCTCACTTATAATTAGAGGAATGCAAATACAACTCTAAGGAATCATCACTATTCAGATTAGCTTTAGTTAGTTAGTTTACTAGCTAGTTAGTTAGGTAGGTAGCTGATACCCCCATATGGCATAGATTGTGAGAAAAGGAACATTTTCGTACAGAGCTGATGGCAGAGGTGGGGAGGCACTAAAAAAGTTGTGCAGTTTCTTGGAGTGCAGTGTGGCCATATTCATCAGGGTTTAAATTCCACATGACTTTTGATCCAGATCCTACTGCTCCTCTTTCCCTGGGGAACACCCTGTTACACTAGTGCTGAAAATGTTCCTTATGATTATATATTTTTCAATACCATCAAATGTAGAAAATTCGGGATTCTTCCTGCAAGTTTTTTTTAAGAGCAGCGAAAAGAAAATCTGTTTTTTTCTTTGTAACTTTTTTGAAGAAGCTAATGAGTTTCATCAAATTAAAAAAAACTGTAGGATTCCCTGTATTAGAAAATCTGGAGGCAATATAGGCACTTGTTATGAAAAAAAAAATAACGGTAGAGATGAAGAGGTAATTTCCTGTCAAATTACCATGGACAGGAAAACTATACTCAAAATGTTGAAAACAATGTGTCTTCATCACTGTGCTTTAAAGGCTAGGCATCATCAAGATGTCCAGAGCAGACCTTCCCAAAATGCATCATTTTGGCATATGGCTATTACAAGCTAAGGTGAAAGGAGATTCTGCAAAGGCAAAAGAAACTTTAACTACTCCCTTCACTCCCTAGAAGAATGAGAATTGGGAGTATCACCCAGATTTAGGGTTAACTTCAGAAATAACCTTTTTATCTGCGAAATCAATCTAGATGGCAGGGTAAACAACTATAGAGCATCCAGCCTTTCATCACAGGAGTTCCTACCCATCCTTAAGCTTAGGATAAGTACCCTCATTTTGCCCCATTACGTTAGAATTTACATCCACATCAATTTCCATGAGTCCCATAATTAAATTTGTTCTTTTCTCTTACTCATATGTCTGATGTTAGTTCTTCAAAGAACCCAGAAGGGCGGCAGGAAATTTCCTTTTACCCCACCAGCTTCATGAATTGCAAACTCCTTACTTTGAGCAATGATCCCTTTCTACCCCTCCCTAGAACACACCCACATTTCTGCTCCATAGACTCTCCATTTATTCCCTCCATGTAAGTGCAATTTCTCTCTTTCTCATGCTCCTATTGCTCAGTTAATTGAAATCCTCCTTTATTCTTCAAAGAGCAGCGCATAAGCCACCTCTTACGTGCTGATCTTCAAGTTTTTACAGTGTATGGCAGCTAGTGCTCACTTAATATGCCTCAGTCCACTGTTAATTGATTGACCGTGGTTGATAAAACTCACCATTTCCTTACAGAATGCTCCATAATATTCAGCACAGCCTTGCAGAATAGATAGTGAATAAGGAAAAAAAAATCACTCTCTTTTTCCCTGATCTGATAAAAGGAAGAAAAGTAATAAGAATAGGGACATTCCTGCAAGCAATTTGGTGGAAGCCTAGAGTGTGTGGGGGTAGTAAAATGTGGAAACTATATCTGTTACATTATATCTAGAAGGTCACCCAGTCTCTGGGAGGACAGAGCCTTCCATTTGTAGTACATGGTAATGAATTTAGTGTAAATACTCCAATTGTAGCTGATCTCACATCCTGAAGTCACAGAACTCAGAACTGGGAAGAGAAGCATAGAAGCCCTTCTGAGGCAAGCTGATCCGCTCTTCAGTGATTTAGTCCCCAAATTAAAATCAGCCAGTGTATAGTGAAACACAGCCTACAGATCAATGAATTTGAACTTTGAAGAAAATAATAGAGTAACTTCATTTATATACATTTGATATTTTTCTATATATTTTAAACAATTGTTTGTTTTTGGTCCATTCAATAAAAGCTAGATAACAGGTCCAAATGGAGTCATCTGTGTTAAGCCTCAAGTCTCCAAACCCACCACTTAACTAAATTACCTTTTCAGCTGTCCCAGAAATGGACTCTTCCGCCCGTTGGGCATCACCTGATCTGCATAGTTAGGCATTTTGCCTCATGGCTCCAGCCACTCCCTATCGAAAAGTAACCTTGCTGTAACCAAGCTGCTTTCATGTCTGGTCTACCTCCTTGTCCCTGGTTCCTGCTGCAAATATCTTCCATCTTGCCCACTTCCTCAAAATGCCTGTCTAGTTGTTGGGGTACATTGTTCCCCACTGACTAGAGCCAAAAGGAATTTAAAAAATCTATTCAGTTAAATTTTGTTTCTGAAGTTTCTTTCACTCCATGTTTAACTTTTTCCCATTTCTAGAACTGCTCTGAATCTGTCCAGCTCACTGGGAAAAAAACAAAAGACAGAAAAGTCTGGTCATAATGAAAAAAAAAACTTCATTTTTTTTCATTTAGGATACCTTGAAGCTATTTGCTCAAGTTCACATTTCACGTCCCTCTTCCTGGTGTGGAGGTGGTTTTGAGGTGGTTTTGATACCATATTTCCAGGAAACTACCCTCCTGCCCCATGGCTCACTTGGGGAACAAGCCAGAGAAAGGGATGGAACAGGAGATAGGCAGAGGTACTTATTAGGTGATCCTGTCTCTGTACTCATGCTGAATTTGTGTCTAATGTAGGAGAAATGAATCTGTTACAGGACAGCGAGAGGGGCACCGCTGAACCCCCAAATCTGCCTTCTCTAAATGGGTTGTGCCATCCGCCGCAGACAAAACATATAAGACCTTTAATAGAAAGGAACTTTCTAGTGTGCAATACAGAAAAGACAAAAAATATAGTTTCTAAATCAAACACCCAAAGTTACCCATCCCCTTGTGGGTAAAAGTTTACCCAAATGGGATTGGCCCAAAGCAAGGTCTGAAAGCCCTCCACAAGTCTAGAGTACCTTCTGGTGCGGACCCATGGAAAAAGGTCAGAAATGGCCAGACAAGTCTGGGAGGAAAAGAGCGAAATCAAAATCAAGATAAACGCTGCCATAGTCCACCTTCCCATGGGTCTCTCACCCTCATCTGTTTCAACCAGTCCAAGGCCAAGAAATAAGAGCCGCTTCCTCACATGTCTCTACTCCATGTCCCTCCCTCAGGTCTCCTTCTAGCTCTCCATCCTGCTTCCTTCCTCTTCATTCTCTCCAGATTCTTCTCCTTGGCTCAGCTCCACCCACCTTTGGATGGGGCAGGGAACCTGGAACCTCCCCTTTTCCTGAGGACCACCCTGTTACAAAATCTCCAGAATGCCCTAGAATAATAATAATAATAATAATAATAATAATACATCATTATTTCCCTACAAACTGCTTTCTACTACCCTTCCACTAACCATGTAGTAGTTACTGCTAATTCCACTCCTACTCATTATAAGACCATTCTCTTATGGGTTTATTCATGAATTTAGCAATTATTGCTCATACACTCTTTGGAATGAAATAATAGGATGCCTAGCACATTCTGTTTGTGCAGGATGTACTTAGAATCAATATTTGAACTTTTTAAGCCTGTTGTTTTCAGAGTTCCAAATTCAAGACAGCTAATAGAATGCCTGTAAACACACAAAGCATGTATATTAACTTTCCTTTAGTGTGATCTCCGCATCTAGACAAAATGTTTTTGACAGATACACATGATTTGAATAAACGAACCGAAAACCCAGAGTCCCTTAATCTAGGAGCAGCTCTATCAGCCTGTGATCATACCCACATCTGGGTCTTTGAGGAAGTATCGTAAAAAATGCGGTCAAGCTGGGATTTCCAGCCTAAGTTAGCAGCTCTAAATGAAGGCATATGAATCTCTGCCTTTCAGTTGTGTGAAAAACCTGCCAGGGGCTAAACTTTGTTGTTTGATTGGCCTCAACAAGCAAGACTGGGTAGCTGGGTAGGAAAGTGGGAAGGAAGAAAGGAAAGAAAAATGTGGCTTCCTGTGGTTTTATGAGGGTCACATCAGTCTTAGGAAGTAGGGACACTGGGAAAAACTAAACATATGCAAATGAAATGCAACTTTCAGAGGGAATTTGTTAAGTTACTTCATTAGCCCTGAAGCCAAGGGCAGCCCAGAGCTAAAGCAAACTAGACCTGAGGGCTTCCTTTTGTTTGCTTCCAGGTCTAGGGGCGGTGGGAGTGAAAGGGCGAAAAGGCAGGCAGTGATGTCCTTGAAAGGGAGCAGAACCTGTGAGCTCTCCCAAGCCCTTTTGGCTTGAATACCAGCTTTTGTCTCCTAAGGGCCATTGCTCAGCTCCCCAAGAGTCTCGGTAATGAAGCACTGGATTAAGACCTCATTAAAAGTTCATTGACATTCATCATGACTGGAACCATCACTGCAGCCCAGTGAGATGGAGGGAGGATGGGACCAGCCCAGAAGCATAAAATCTAGCTTTCAATGCTTTTTCTGCCACTTCACAGCTTTGCTTTCTTGTGCAGATATTTTAATCCCTTCGAATATCACCTCTCATCTCTCAGGGATTCAAACTGGAAGCACACAGTTCAAGTGTGCTGAAAGGTTTAGTCCTGTGTGTTCTCATTGTTACCAGCCACCTTTCCTTATCTTCATCTGGTGGAGACAAACTCTCTTCCCTCACAGCACGATGAAGCTTTCTGTGGAAGGAACTTAGGATACAGGATGTAGCCAGGGTTTAGGGTCAACAGGCGCCTGTGCAATCCACTTGGTCTCCAGGAAGAAGACAGCGGAGACAGTTTGAAACATCTCTGTTTTGTCCTGATTTCTGTGATAGGTTGCAAGGAAGAAAGATGGGAGACAGAAAGGCTGAACAAGTAGAGTTTGTTGCTCCCGGGCAGCAGCTGAGACAGAGCTCCCTAGGGTGGAGTCCGCAGCTACTTTGAGAGCTGCTGGGGAAAGTGTCTTTTATATTGGCTTTAGATTCAGTTTTAGAAAGCTGACGTGGTGTTGTATACCTGGATGCAAGCCCCGGTCCAGTCATTGCGCTATTGCCCACATATGGTCACACAGATAGCCACTGTGTTACTGCCCATATCTGGTCACCCTCAACAATCTCTAGACTGTCAATCAAATAATGCTCAAAGAATATTCCTAAATAATAGTCACCCGTCCAGATTCAAGCTTGTAGTATCAGGGCTAAGAAAAGCGCACCGCAGCAAATCCCTAGATATGTCCCATTGAAGAGTCATTTTTTCAGATGTCTGGGTTTCTACTAGGAGGATGGGCTGTGAGTGCAGGAGATCGGGGCTGCTATCCCCACTCAGGAATCTGCCAGGTTATCGTCCTATTGAAAAAAGGCTTTCCAGTTTGTCCAGAACAGACCTTCTGAGTATGTGTCACTTTGGCATGTGGATTACTTTAATGAAGTGCATTGAGGCCCTATAGGCCTCACCAGAAACTTTTACTACTCCCTGAACTATCCTTATAAGTGAAAAATGGGAGATATTACCTGTTAGGGGTGACCAAAGATTTACTGACAAGGAAAGAATTGAGCCTTGCACCCAAGCTTGATAAGGTGGTAATAAACTGACCTTGCATCCAGGATGGGACTAGCTGAAGGTGATAACGAACTGATAATTAACTGGGCCTCAATCCGGAGATACAGGTGGGAGGACCGGGGCCTAACACCAGGGGACACAGCAATGAGTCACCCTTTGGAATGTGAACCTAGAAACTATATAAAAGACCCTTTCCCCCTTATTGGGCTGGCAGTAGCTGCGGACCCCACCCTAGGCTAGGCTCCATCTCAGCTGCTGTCCGGGAGCAATAAACTGCTTGCTCAGCCTTTCTGCCTCCCGTCTTTCTTTCTTGTGGCCGGTCACAGAAGTTGGGACAAAACATTACCCAGGGTTAAGGTTTTTACTGGAAATAACTGAGAGGTCAATCCCTCCCTTTTCTCATTAGTTCCAGAGTAGCTGCTCCTCACCTTAGCGTGGGAATTAGAAGTCAATCAAGCCTCCCAGAACAGCAGGAGGTTTACTGAAGTTCCTTAAAAAGTACAGACTAGTGGCCTGAGGACAATGAAGCGGAAGTAGGCCACAAGTTTCTGTCAGCTCTGCCCTAGTCATCGCCCCTCCCCCATCAAAAACAGACCCTAAACTTCTGCCCTTTTTCTATTCCAAGAAGCACTCCCTGCTCTCCCTTTTGTGTCCTAGAAAAATGTAGTTGGGTGGGCAGGGGAGGTCCAGTTCTAGGTTTTTATAGTAGACATATTCTTGATGGCAGGAAAAACAGAAAAGAGGCATCACAAGATTGACTCCTAGGGAGCTGGGCAAAAGGGATGAGCATAGCCATTGACACAGCCATAGAAATCAAGATCCTCAGATGCCAGTACCTGGACTACAGAGCAGAAGATCCAAGCAGGTTACAGACTGCTGATGGCAGTGTCAAGAGTGCAGACCCAAAAGGTGAAAGGTAAAGATATGAACATTGAGCCCATTGTGGCTATTCAAAATCAACAAACCTAAGCTCCCAGGGAGTGAGCCCCTCCCCGAGAAGCTGTCTATATCAGGGCACCAGCACCGGGCAGCAGTGCTGCCCACCTGTGCCTATGCTGGTGCTTCTTTTCACCACTCTCTCCCTCCGCAGGACAGCAGCCTCCTGCCTGTCAGTGACCTGCCCCTGCTCTTTAAATATAACTGAGTCTCTGGTGGAGAAACTCACCTGAGAACTTGCCGAGTGCTGCTGAAAGAGGAGCTCTGGTGAAAACTTTCCCAGGGGGAACCCAAGGACTGTGCACTAACTCCGAAAACAACATCATTCTGAGAGCGCATCTTCACCCACCCAGAGTAAGGACAAGACCATCCCTTTCTCATCTGTCATGTGAATTCTCTTCTCTGTCCTTGATGCCCCATGTCCTAAAATGCAGGATAAATACTCCTGGTCGGCTCCACTATTCTTTAGAATTTACAGCTATGTAAAGTTACTAAATTTACAGCTATGTAAAGTTACTAAATTTATTGCCTTTCCTTTGCTAACCCATCTGAGGTTGTCCAGCCCAAGAAGAACCCAGAGAGGTACAGAATGATTTCTTTTTCACACCAAATAAACGCTCTATCAAAGAAAATTTGATATTTATATGGCCAGGCAAACATTTAACTATATAACTCCCTCTTTTTCCTCCATAAGTCTCTCTCCTCTCTCTTTGAAGTCCCAGCCCTGGCTTATCATTTAGTTCAGGAAGGGTACAGATATAGATATATAGATATAGATATATACCTGACCTTCTCCCACTTGCTTTAGATTCTACATAAATATAGCTTCTTCATAGGTCTGCATTTAAATTTGTTTCTCTTGCCAATACATCTAATATGAATTTAATTGTTTGATAAACCCAAAAAGAACCTAGAGAGTAGAGGAAATTTTACTCTTTGCCCTGACAATATCAGAAGGCTCCACACCAACCTCAGCCAGTAAATAATGCTTGTATGCTTTGTTGTGAGTTAGACCTGTATAGAAGAACAAATGTCAATGGAGTAAATTTTAAATATTTCATTGGCTTTATTTAATAATTCACTGATCAGTCAGCATCCAGTCCAGCAGCTAGAAAGGAACTCCAGTCCAGTGTGAACGATTCTTACAGGCAAGAAGGAGCAGGAAAAAGAACAAGGGAAATCGAAGAGGGGAGTAAAGAAGTGGGAGTGTCATTTATTCAAGTTTTCTTTCCTTGTGCAGGGGCCAGGCTAATCTTCTCTGTATTGTTCCAAGTTTAGTGTTGTTCCAGTTTTAGTACTTGTGTTGCTGAAGCAAACACCCAAGATTCCTTTCCTTCAAGGGTTGGCGAGGGCCAAGTGGATCTATTACTTAGCTAGGACTAACCAGGTGATTCCGGATCGACTCATGTAAGATTTCATTGCTGGGGAGACAAACCTATAAGTTAAATCCCAGCTTGATGATGTGGAACTCAGCGTAAAGGAACTTCATGTTGGGTTTCTTGTCTTTTTTTTTTTTTTTTTTTTGTAATAACTTCTCTTTCAGTTTTTCAGTTTCCTAGATCACAGTTCAGGAAGCCAGAAGATGGCCTCTCTGGGATCTTACTTCAGTTCACCTGAAAGTATGGAAAGAATTTCCCTTTCCTAATATTGCTTCAAGATATCCTTCCTCTTTTTTCGATGGCTGCTGTCTTCCTTTGCTCTGGGAAGGGGGAAAAAATCTTTTTTCATCTCCCAATCTTCCCATAGTCCAACACATGTCATAAACTTCATGTGATATTCCTCTATGTAGAGCCAAGTTTCCAGAAAATGAGTGCTTTTTCCTCTCTTGCAGAAGCAACATGAGTTTTAATTCTGCATTTTGACTATAGATTTAGAAAGATCTGCTTCAGCACTCAAAAGCCAATGAATGTATTTGTGTTTTTGTTTTTTTCATCTCCCTGTCAGAAAGCTGTATTTGTAGAATCCACTGGCTGTGTGATGATGATATTGCAGTATCTGCACAAAGAGAGATTAGAGGTAAATGGCGTTGGCATCCCTAAGGGCCAGTACCTTCACACCACCGTTCATTCTTCTTCCTCCCAGTGCATAATGAATACAAAGCATAGGACTCAAATGAAGATAAATATTAGTTTGATTACAGATGAAAACTGGATTCATGACTCAGCCTAGATGCACAGGCTTGCAAATTTTTTGCTGGTCAATTGAATAATTTGTCCCTGGGTCACTGCCCAGCTTGAAGCCCAGAGGCTTTTCCCGTATTATCATCCTGTGAAGAAGCAGAAAAGAAACTTGCATTTTTGGATTGGCTGTTTCAAAAGCAGTCAGCGGAGCTGGTGTCTTCTTCAACACTCAGTCCAGTCATTCCTCTTTTCCTGGGGAGTAGAAAGTGAGGAGGGGAGCAGAGTAGGAATTTTCATAGAAACACAAAGAATCAAAAACAAGAGTCCTAAAAAATGGACTTAGAAAAACACTCAACTCAATGCCAAGCATTGATTACTAATGTAACAGAGTAATCTAAAAAGGGGGGGAGAGGAGGGTTCCCTGTTCCCTGCCTAATGAAGAGTAGAAGGGAGTGCCAGGGAGACACTGGAAAGGGCTTGGAGAGAAGACTGGGAGGAGGCAGGTGGAACAGAGAGCTATGTGAAGAAGCTGCACTTGCTTCTGGCCTTGGACTTGGGGGATGTGGAAGGAGACGCTTGGAGGTGACACATGGGAGGCTCACAATGACAGCCATTACCTTGATTTCTACTTTGAGTTTGCTCCTTTTCGTCTAGACTTGTCTGGCCCCTTCTCCCCTTTTCCTATGGCGCCTTAGACTTGTGGCAGGCCTTGGTGGCCCCAATTTGGGCCAACCCTGTTTGGCTGGGCATTTACCCAGAGGGGATGGACAACTTTGGGTGTTGCCCTGAGAAACTTATCCTTTCTCTCTCTTTATGCACATTATTCTATTAAAGTTATTTTCTATTAAAAGTCTCACAGGCTAAGAATATGTCTTGTCTTTATATAGCAGATGTCAAAACCCAGTTAGTGTGCAAGTTGAGGGTCTTGATGTACCCTTCAGTCTGTCTGCCAATACTAACAGATTCAGAATAAAATTCTGAGTTCAATTTGCTAATATTTCAATTCAATATATTTACATATGTATTCACCATCTAAATTGTTCTTCATGTGTAAACCTTGTGCAAAATTTCAGTTTGCTCAAGGTATTATGGTGGCCCTGTGCTGATATGAATCCTGTTTGTCCCTCAGGAGCTTCTGTCTACCTTCCTACACCTACTCTCGGCCCTGGGAGGGCGACTTATGTATGGGCAGAGAGAAAATTTCCCTCCACTCCCTGGGTTCTTCCCAAGCTTGCTGAAAAATCAAATGATGAGCCATATTAGTCGGAGAAGAGAACAAATTTGATTACATATGTGGGGAGAATCTACATGGATCTAGATTCTAAAACAAATAGGTCAAAATAGGATGTGTGTATGAGTGTCCTAAGCTGCGCTTACTAATGAGATAGGACGTAGGACTTCCTGCTGAGACGTGGCTGAAACATGTGTGAGATTAAGTTAGTGAAATGAAGTGGAAAGGCTTCCATTCTTATCTATGTTTTGGAACACATTAGCGTAAGAATTATGTGCTTGTTGAAAGTCAAAGAACTAATCTTTAATGTCCCCTTGGCCTAGTATTTTAGAGAAGGAATAGTTCTTCGACAAAGGCTTAAAATATTTCTCATGGTTACTGCTTTACTCAAGTTTCTTCTGCTTGTGCAAAGTCTGGGGACTAACATTGCCTAAAAATACAACTATTTCTTTAAAACTTTTAAATAAGCATAGAATTATTAACACAGAATTATTTATGGAATCCTCTGTTTTACTCCACTCAGGATCCAGGTCACCTCTCCTGTCTCACTTCTAATTGGTATTTGTTTCCCCATCTTGTTTTGGTTAAGTTTACTCCAGTCGTGTGATGTGTATTCATTTCCTTAAAACATTTAAGCAATTAAAAAAAAAAAAGTTAAGCAATGTAGGGCCTCCCTGGTGGCGCAAGAGGTTAAGTCTCAGCACTACGAAGCTATCAGCAGCCACTGCAGCAGGATTTGAATCCCCAGCCAGGGAGCTGATCTACATGACACCTACATAGCAGATCTCTCCTGTCTCACCCGCTGCTCCCCTCAGCAGTGTGTTTCAGTAGATCCACCTGTTCTGCTCCCCACTCTGTCTCTGGTAAATGTTCTCAACCCCACACCTCTATCTTACATCCCAGCTCTCATAAATCTTAAAAAAAAAAAAATTAGCAATGTAATTTTAAAAGTTCTCATTGCAACCTTCTAAACTGATAAAGTAATATACCAGAGACTTGGATTCTGCAGTCTGAAAAGCACCACTGTCCAGAAACATGCCAATGGACAGCTTGCACTGCATAAAACATATTCGAAGAAGCACAGGTAATAACTGAAAATAAATAAATAATGGGGAATAAATTGGCTCTTGATGGTTTTGAATGTCTATGAATGGTGAGAAAACTTGGGCACAATTACACATGCACAATGAAATATTATTCAGAATATCAATGAATGAGATGGTATTCAACTCCACCTTAATGAGTCTCAAAAACATATAGATAAAATTGCAGAATTGTTGTTATATGATTGTAGTTCATAACCATGAAGGGATATATGTATGGTGTGCAAATATGGCAAAACACTAAGATAATCAAGAGACTATTAAGTGCAATTCAGAAAAATGGTAATTTGGAGAAATGAGAGAAATCAGAGTTTAAGAAATATGGCACTTGTGTTTTTCTTAATCGAGTATTCTGCATTATTGTCCATCAGAATTTAAAATATGCTGTTCCTGGCCCTCCCTGTTGGTGCAGCGGGTTAAAGCACTGCACTAAAAAGCTGAAACCACTTCCGCATGAGTTCGATTCCCACCTGCCCTGGAGGTGACCACATGGCGTGGCAGACCTCTCCTGGCCCGCCCGCTGCTCCCCTCAGCAGTGTATTTCATCTATCTGCCTGTTCTGCTCCCCACTCTGTCTCTGGTGAAGTCTTTCACCATCCCTGAGTCTCTGGCCTATCCCCCAGTTCTGTATGCACAAATAAATAAATCTTTAAAAAAAAATATGTTGTTCCTATATTAATAGTTCACATAGTTCATTTTGATAGTATGATAAACTTTATAATTCCTTCATGTATATTTGATGAAGTGGCTGTGCTTGAAGGAGAGGAAATTTTGTATCTCCTTCACATTTATCTCTTAACTTTTGCCTGTCTTATCTGTCTGCAGTATTTTAAAGACTTACCCTATGATTTTCTCATCCCTTGATGTGAATGTCTCATTATGCTTTTAAGTATTCTTGCATTATGTTTCATTGAGATGTTATTTGACACATAAAATTTTATGATGTCTTGACTTCATCCGCTTGTGAACTTTTTAGCAATAAAAAGCACTCCTTGCTCTATTATTGCTTTTTCACTCTTATTTATTATTTATTTGCCTTCCTGAAATGCCATCGTTCCACATCCTGGATAATATTTTGGCAGTACAGACTCTCCCTTTCAGGTGTTGTTACTACACCACACCCACCACTAAAGCACCCATAGTTCTCCACCATCATCCACTGTGCTCCCCACTTCTCAGTGCTCTGCTCACCCCTACCCGCACCCCCCGCCCATGCCTCAGATCTATGGTCAGCTTTTCAGGGCGAGTTTTCAAGTTTGTCTTTACCTGACCCTTTGCTTTGTTTCTCTATATTCCACACAGAAGCACACCATAGGTTATCTTTCTCCCTCCTTCTGGCATATGTCACTTAGCCTAATCTTTTTAACCTGAGTTCAGCTTACCAGCTATATTATATATTATTCCTCTGCTTTACCCTGCTTGCATTGCCTCATCTATTCTTTTGACATTTATGTGCCAATTTTCCTTTGTATGTTTTTTCCTGATTTTATCTAAAACATGTTTTCCTTTCTCTCTCTCTCCATATATATATATATACAGTACACAAGTATTTATTATGCCATTGGTGATAACTTCTCAATAAAATTTTTTCAACATCATATTAACATTATTCAAATTTTAAAAGATTCTTTCCCTATATATTGATATTAAAAGGACTGACTCACTCTTGGGCAATTTGCTTTTATTTCTACTCTTCCCTCTAGATTAGGAGTTTGTGTGGCTATAAACTGATATTTTAGGTAATATTTTCATTAAACATGTTTGTTTAGTTATGGAACATCTCATTTAAAAAGTATTTTTGACACTTTTGCAGTTTTATGACATCAATGAGAATTATTTTTTATTGTACACTGTATCTTGTTGGACTCATTTAATTTATAATATTTTTTCCTAGTGCTAAATTTTTTATTTTTATTCAATCTATTTCATTATAAAATTAATTATTTGACAGCTTTTTTTTAATATGTAGGAATAGTATTTTGAGCTTGTAAATTCACATTGACTAGAATTTTTGGTTCACTAGCAATTTTTACTTAAAATTATCTGGTTAACTTTCTCTTTAGAAATTGTTCTCATTTTGACAATTATGTCTGCTATTTAATGAATCTTTGCCCATCGAAACACAATACCCTTTCTTCCACCGTTGAAGTAAATTTCTATCATCCTTTGACTGTAGGTTGGCATTTATTTGACCTGTTCTTTCCCTCTACATTTCCCATTTCTACACTGAGAAAAACAGTGCATGATAATGATTGTAAGCATCAGGTCTGGAATCAGAAAACCTAGATTGCAATCCTAGGTTTGCCACTTGTTAGTCACATGGCCTGAGGCAACTTTATTAGATTATCTAAACTTCATCTAAAAATAGCAACAACAATAATACTTAATGTGTTGTTTGGAGAATTACATGAGACAATGTGTAAAAAGCTTAGCATAATGCTGGTTTAAAATCCTTAGTAAAGGTTGGGTATCATGGCGATCATTATGCTCTCTGGACCATGGAACACTTATCAAAATCATTTTGCCCTCATGTAATTGTTACCTGAGACACATTATTTTTTGTTTTACTTGGCCACCCAGGAATTGCATGCCACTTTCTTATGTTTGGGAACATCTGCGTCATTTTGTCTATGTTCCCCTGGGTAGAAGTCAGAAGTTCACTTTCCCAGACTCCCTGGTAGCAAGGACAGATGAACTTCATGATGCTATTCAGTTATAAGAATATTTAGTTACTAGTTGGATTTCATGGTGCAAAGGCCTGTGCAGGCACCAGTTGCAAGTCACATCTGGCTGTAGTTGCAAAGAGGATGCCGGCTTCTCTAGACTGTATCTAATGTCCAGCTCCGAGAGATGACTGAAGTCCCTGTGCTCAGTGTCTCCATGGCGCTGCTCTCACGGGGGCTTAAAGTGGTAGTTGTTTAACTGGCAGTTGACTCTTAGTCCCTGGCCATTTTGGAGAATGTATAGGTTACTTGTTATGGAAAAGCTTAAATCCCCCCATTTCCTCATTTTCCTATATTAAAATCCTAAACCACAATGCGTCAAAATGGGGAACGCATTTGGAGAAAAAAAAGGTTTTGTTTTTTTTTTTAAAGATTTATTTATGTATTCATACAGAACTGGGGTACAGGACAGAGATGCGGAGGGTGAGAGGCTTCACCAGAGACAGAGTGGGGAGCAGAATAGGCAGATCGATGCAGTACACTGCTGAGGGGAGCAGCGGGCAGGTCAGGAGAGGTTTGCCATGCCATGTGGATCTCCTCCAGGGCAGGCGGGAATGGAACTCATGCGGAATTGGCTTAAGCTTCTTAGTTCTGTGCTTTAACCCGCTGCGCCACCAGGGAGGGCCCGAAAAAAAGGTTTTTAAAGGGATGATTGAGGTCTTTTTAAGGATGTATTCATTTTTATTTATTTATGCACACAAGAGCTGGAGTGAGAGGACTCACCAGAGACAGAGTGGGGAGCAGAACAGGCAGATCTACTGAAATATACTGCGGAGGGGAGCCGCAGGGAGGCAGGAGAGGTCTACTGTGCCATGTGGGTCAGTGACCTGGCTGGGGATGGAACTCATGCTGCAGTGGCTGTGGAGAGCTTCATAGTGCTGAGACTTAACCCCCTGTACCACCGAAAGGGCCCCAGGATGATTAAGTTTATAAAGGAGGTCACTGGGGTGGGCCCATGTCCAATGTGCCTGGCAGTCTTATAAGAGGTGAGTAGGAAGCGCAGAGGGTTAGCTGCGTGTGGCCACTGTGACAGGCACCCTTAAGCCAAGGAGAAATCCAAGCTGCCAATACCCTGATTCTAGACTTCCAGACTCCACACTTGTGAGAAAACAGCTCCCAATGTTTCATTCACCCAGTCTGTGGTATTTTATCTGTAGCCATAGAAATTAAAACACTGAAAATGTTCACTGTATGAATTTTCTGCTTAAAAATAAAAAGTTCTGGGCTCTCCCGGGTGGTGCAAAAATTTGCTAAAATCGCTTGGATTTATTTGAAACTGAGAACACTGCTACTGCATGTTATGTAGTTGTAGAAATGGTTTCCACTTCTGATACAATTCAGTTCTTATTTGACCAACCCTCAGGCAGATCACAACCATAAAGCCTAAACAAAAAAAAAAGCTAGTAAAAACTAAAGAATTAAAAAAAAAAATTCCAAATACTTAAAAGCACAAGAGAGAGCAGCAGCAGGCATACGTTTGACAGATGGGACCAGCACTGGGTTTTTCCCATTTCATAACTTCTAGCCTGAAGACAGACCCCCACAACTTCGCCATGTGCAGCGACTAACACTTTCTTGGAAAGCCTTCTAATTTTTTGGCCCAGAGAGCTGGTAGACAGAGTTGGAGGAAACCACAAGCACTGGAAAGTGAAAAAGGAACTTTAGAAGTGACAGAACCAGAAGAGGGAGCCCCAGATTCTGAGGATATACTCAGTTCCCATTTCTGGCTGCTTCCCAAACCGCACATGTATGGGGCAGACACTGCACGTGTAGCTAAGAATAAAGTGACTGAACTGAAATTTGAGCTGCTACCCAAGAGACAAAATTTGCAGCTTTTGTCTTACCAAATTAACTGTCTTCTAAAACAAACAGAAATCGATCCTCTTCAGGGGAATATTTTTAAAATCCAGAGTCTCTACAAGGCAAGATGTCTAGTATCTAGAATACATTCAAAATTACTTGATGTATAAAAAAAGAAGAAACAAGAAAATGCCCAAACAAGAAAATACTCATTCACAAGGGATAAAATACCCAGATATTTGAGTCAGGAAGTAAATGAACATAAACTTGAAGAGGACAAAGAGATGGTAATTTTCAGTAGAAAAACCATCGTAAAAGAAACAAATGGAAATTCTAGAACTAAAAAAATACAACATTTGAAATAATTACATATACATTTGTAAGAACACAGAGTCCTGCATCAGGGAGTACAAGAGGAAAGCCTGTCGCAACTGCCACAGGAAATGTTCTCTCTGGGGCTATAGGGCTAGTTCCCTCCACAGGAGATAACACCCTAGAGTATGACCCTTCAAAAGCTGTCAGATACTTCACGAGAAGGGGAACAGGGAGATGGGAAAGTTCTGCTGTCTCCATTGGAGAAATTGTCACTATCTAGCTGCTTTATGTGGTATGCAGAACTTTTCATAAGTTGGCAGTCTGCCATCACTTTCATTTCATTTAAAAAGAGAAGTTTAAAATAAAAATAATGTCAGAATATATGATAGTCCTGTATATGATAGTCCCGCCCCCAAATGGGACAACTGGCAGTCTTATGTTGCCATATCACAAAGAGGGGGAGGGGGAGAGGATACATGTGGAAAATACCAGGACACTATCACTACACACAGCTCAGAAAGCAGCCTTGTGATGCTGCCTCGCGTGAGTGTTTCTTCTTCTTTTAATATAATCATTACATCACCCTTCATTTTTGTACAACGGATGGTTTCTCCATGAAATTCCCACCACCCATTCCCCTGTGCACCATCACCATAGTCCCTTGTGCTCTTCCCAGCCCTGCCCTGGTCCTTCTCCCTCCTCCTCCCCTACAGAATGTCTGAGCTACAGTTGCCTGATGATGACTTTGATTTTTACTTTATTATAGTTACTTTTGTTTTTCCTGATTCCTTATTCGGTTCCTCTAAATTCCTCCTATAGCGAGACCATTCATTATTTTTCTTTCTCTTTCTGGTTTATTTCCCTGAGCATCATCCCTTCCCACTCCATCCACGTTGTTGCAAAGGACATGTGTTTATCATGATTGTTTTCTGGATACAAGTCTTTTTCTTTAAGATACTTATTTTATACTATGCTATGTTTTGAGACTTTATTTTGATCTTAGTCCCATTAAAATGTGCAAATCCAGTTTCACATAGATTGTTTAGTGAAGTGAAATTTCAAATGTCATTTCACATAACTTGACATTTTCCAAGTTAACTAAGACTTCAACTTCTTACCTGTGAACAAGGAAGAAAACAATGACAGCAGAATGATTCCGATGGTCCAAGCCACAAGATGGTGGTGAAAGATGTTCCTCAAGCAGCAGCTTTGCACCTCTGGTGCAGGGTAACTCAGAGCCCTGGACACCAGAATAAAGCCAAGGAGTTTATCCTTCTGGTGATATGGATGAGCCGTGGGGAGACATTTAGTTTCCACTGATCTAATGCCCTGAGGAAATATGATACGCAGGGTATTACTTGAGCGCTGAAATATCCAAACCCAAACTTGCATCCTGGAATTCAGCTGGACTTCCCTTATCTAGGGACAGTACTTCCAGAACTCAGTTGTCATGATGCCCTTGCTAGCACTTCCATCAACCAGGGAAGACTGACATATCACAGGAGAGGAGAGGAGAGGAACAAGAAGAGACACCACACACAGGCACAACTTGTCACAAATCCCACCTTGGATGAATCCTCTGCGCGAAGAGACAGCAGAAGCCAGTCCATCTACTTGTTGAGCAAGGCCAAGCCTGGCTCCTCTGTCCTTTCTTTGCTCTCTACTTGGATGATCACTATAAAAAAGGATAAGAACTTAGACTTTCAGTATGTCCTAGAACTCACTTGCTCTAAGAGGCCTTCATTCCCTTTCTATTAAGATGATGTTTAAGTCTGAATTGTAAGCCACTCCTGGACTTCCTCATTTCTCCCTGTGAATCTCCTGGGTATACAAGAGGTACACATTGTCATAACCTCCTGTTTTTATCTTGCTAATTTGACTTTCATTGCAGGCTTTTCAGCTAAGAACTCAGAAGGGTAGAGGGGAAAGTCACTTTTCCTTCTTTACAAAAGTGACACATCTCCTAGAAGGTTCCTGACAATGCCAGGATCCCAAGATCTCAGAAGCAGGGGAGCACAAGGTTCCAGGACATGGACACATGCGCGAAGAGACAGCAGAAGCCAGTCCATCTACTTGTTGAGCAAGGCCAAGCCTGGTTCCTCTGTCCTTTCTTTGCTCTCTACTTGGATGATCACTATAAAAAAGGATAAGAACT
>NW_004567118.1:23619050-23625659 GCF_000260355.1 Condylura cristata | reverse complement strand
ATATATTACTTTAACATAATAACCTTTCATTGATCTCATTTGACCCTCACTTTGTTTTTTGGCACAAAGAAAATTTGATCATTCCCCTTTTCTCACCTGACTTACTCAGAGAAATATCTACTCAATAACTAGTTATTGAATAGACAAAAATGAAGAAATAAAGATTCACTGTGTGTGTGTAATTTGTGACAGGTCACATGTCACAATGGGCATCATAAATAGAATCTAAGTTATCTGATATCTAGCCATAATATTTTGCCTGCAAATAATAATCCCTCCTGAGCCTCTGTTTGTCAATCCTCCCAGCTAAGGATCAAAGTGAGCCCCAGATGTGATTAGGGCCAATTCCAAGGTGAAAGTTTCAAGCATCAAATGAAGAAGCATGTACGTTCTTTCACAGCTCTGGGTCCTTAAGATCATGTCATATTTTGGGGAGGGCCTCTGATATAAATGAGAACTCAGCCAGATCACCAAAAGATAAGAGAAAGGGCAAGAGAAGTCTTCACTCTGGAGAGCAGGATCTCTTGATCTTCTGGGAGATCATACTTTTAATTTTCCTCAGTGCAAGACTATGTCCCAAACCAGAAGGGGTTTGCCTAATTCATCATGCTCCCTGGTCACACAATAGGACCCCTGACAAGCAGAACATTGGCGAGTGAGAGAAATGGACATCGTGAATGCTCATGAATTGCAAATGCTTCTTCATTAGAGGATGCTCTCTTGCTTGAGACCATCTGCTTGATATAACTGGGCCCAGGTCCTCAGGCTAGAAACATCTGCCACTTTAATAATTTTACCTCTTAATTAAAGCACAACTGAAAGGAGGCTGAACATCGACATGACCCTCAGACTTGAGCCTCACAGACTGGAAGACGCATCTACCTTGGTTTGATGTGAACGGGTGCATGTAGGTGTGTAGCTCAACCGGTATATGTGTTCCCTACTGGGATCAAACAGATTTGGGCAAATAAACCCCCTTTCCACATTGGCTTTATGCATCAGTTCAAAGATACTCTGTCTTCAAATTTAATTGATCTTCTACCGGTAGGGCCTCTTGTCCAGTTGTCTTTGAGCTCCTCTGCCCTGAGGCAACACAGTCAAGTAGTTAATGATCTATAAATAAACACTTTAATACACTGGGGGAGGTGCTATTTAAAGGAACCCTGAGCTAATCCTGTTGGACCAAAAAGAATTCTTTTGTAATGCAAATTGTCACCCTTTAATTGATCTATTTTGTAAGTTCAGATTTTCATATCAATTTCACATGCATCATCAAAGAAACAATATGTGGGAACACCAGTGTTGTGACACTTTTTTCTCTCCTAGGGAAGCATCACACTAGTCTGAAGTTAAGTCAAATTGTAAGTATGCCACAGAGATTCTAGATAAATATCTGCTTACCCAATCCCATAATATCTAAGAGTCTAGACTCATATATTTCCTTTATTGTGTTCCTCACATAATTGTCTTGCATTGAGTGCTAAGTGCTGACAGGTAACTGAGGAAGAGGACCCTATGGTTGTCATTCATTCACTCAACAAATCCTTATTCAGCATCATTTGTGCACTGGGAATGCAGTCATAAGCAAAGATGAGGCTTTATTCAAGCAAAGGGAAATGTATAAATAAATACAGAGCATTCAGTGAAATGTCAGTAATAAATGTTACCCAAGAAGAATGAAGCAGAACATAGATGTGAAAAGTCATTTTAAGTAGTTTTAGTCATGGGACAGTTCTCCTACAAGGTGACCTTACCATAAAAGTGAGATGAAGCCTGGGCATTCAGGGCAAACTCCAGTAGAAACAGCATCAAGTGGAGTGGCTGGAGTCAAAAGTGTGTTTGCTATCTTTGGGGAACAGTAAATGACCATTGTGGGTGGAATGGAAGGATTAATAGAAATGCCAGCAACAAGGGCTATAAACTTTGTAGGGACCATATTGGTGCTGAATTTTGTATGCATGATAAAGACATAGGGATAAAAGGTATTTGTAAGGTAAAAGATGAATGCCAAGTTCCAAAAGGCTGTGAAAGGGAGGGCTTATTATAGTCTGTACAGAATCTTCTTCTCTGGAGGAAAAGGGCAGTTAAATGACTGTCATCGACAATACCATTAAGAGCCTCTAAAAAGACACTACATCTTCTGACTAGTGTAAAAAAACTTCTAAAGCCACTATGTCAGTGAGGACTCTAAGAACCCAACGTCTTCACTGGACAGTTGTAACCAAGATAAATTCTGCTACAGGTTTCCCCAAATTATCCAGAAGTAGAATTTTCTTATTCGTGTGATTTGGTAGGTTATTTTTTGAGTTTGGAAATGCTAAAAAATAATCCCCAACCCAAAAAATCACCTAACAAATCAACCCAATAGGAATGTACTACTTTCATTTAGTAGGAGAAACCTGTATTCTGTATGATCCAGGCTCAAAGAAATGTCCAGCAATCAAAGGAATTTGAAAGTCACTGAAATATTTGTTTGAAGAAGGATAAGAGACATTAAATGTTCAAGCACCTCTTTGTTTGGTTCAGGCCTCCATTTCTCAGCTTTGTTTTACAGTGGTTTAGTTGTGAGTATCCAGAGAAGGGAACATGGTGTCTTCATTCACCTCCATATTGCCAGACCTTCCCTAATCAGGTGTTTTTAAGAAAAAGAGATTATCCCAGTGGGTATGACTTAATCAGTGGAAGCCATTTTAGAAAAGTTTAAGCAGGCTCTAGATCAGACTGTAAACAACAGCTGAGTCTACAATTGCTCTCCCCTGTTAACTGTTTATAAACAACTTTTTCCTATATCTGTGTGGTTCTAGGCTGCTCTTGATCATCTCTTTTTGACTTTATGATCTCTGGACTTCAGATTTGCTTAGCACCCCAATCATCTAAACCAATTCTTTGTAATAAGTCTGCCACTAGCTGTTCTCTGTCTATCTATCTACCCATTTATCAATCTATCCACGCATCTATTTTTGCCCCATCTATCTATCTATCATCTCCTACTGACATGCTACTTTAGTTGAACCCTGAAAGCTACAAATGGAATAATAAATACTCAATAAACAAAAATTTTCCCCACCATCCCTTATATCTCCCTGTCCCCCTCTCCCCAAGCCCCTCTTTCATCTCAGACCATTCCCTTTGTTACTATCTTCTGATTTTTGTATTTTGCCTTTTCAAATTTCCAATATGTAAATGTCTAGTATTTGTATTTGTCACTCTGAATTTCTTTACTATACTTAATATCCACAAACTCCCTCCCTTTTGCAATAAATGGCTGCAGTTCATCTTCTTTTATGCTTATAAAAGCATTCCAACTTGATCATGTTCTCCTGATCAAGTTGCCTATCAGTGGACCTTTGACTGTCCTAATTATTGAAAATAGTGCTTCAATAAACACTGTAGAACTTTTTTTTTTGCATTGGTGGTTTATATTCTTTGGATAGATGCTCAAACTATATATTTATTCCAATATAGCTTAAATAGTATCATATCAATGTGCAATGAAAATACAGAAACACTGTACTTAAATACAATGTGAATTATTATAATTAAAAGTTCCATTTCTTCAGTCACATGAGTAATATTTCAAGTGCTCGATCACCAGCCACCAGTGGTGAGTGGGTTCTGCAAATGGGAGTGGAAGTCTAGACCACTTGAGAATTCTTTAAAATTTATCAGTGGTCAGTATTTAATGCAAAGAAACAAAGGTCTATTTAATCCTTCGAATACTTGCAACCCACCTACAACAAATGGCTGAAGCTCCATTTATAGCAGCAAAAAGGAAAGAAGTCATTTCTTTTCTTCTCTCCCTGTCTTAACACTTCATTTTTAGAAAGAGGTTGCAAGTGGTATTTGGGGGACAGTTAGATGTGTTCAATTGGTCCTGTTCTTATGATCCATCCTTTCTAAGCACTGGAATCCTCTAAAGTTCCCTGAAAACAGTTATTTGGTTTTGCAATCACAAGTCCTCCCAGATCATTCTGAAATGTCTCCTGTACTTCATACCTTCAATCACAGAGAAGCCTTCTTAACTCTCATCCCAAACTATCCCAATTACCCAAATTATCCATCAACGCAAACAACTTAACTTTTTCTATTATATATAAAACTCTGTCTTATTATCGCCACTGGAACAGACATCTGGAACTTCCTCCCACCCACAGGGCAGATTATATAAGGCATTATAGAAGAAAAGAACCAAAGTCAATGGGAAAAAAATGAGGCTCACAACAGCAAGCTTTCCTTTTGTAGAATCAGAAGTGAGAATGATTCTCTGGAGAAGATCGATAGAGAACAAAGAGAATAGTACAGGCCTCCTTATTCTCTTAATTCTTAATTGATACTAGATGTAGAAATGTGCACAGGCTATAGAATGGGCACAGTGTGTTGGGTATAACAACTGCTGCATTATGGATCTGACAAACTGCAAGGGTGAAGCAGGGGTGGTAGGAATGAGGAAAAGAATTAACAGACTTAACTGAAAACCTAAGGACACCAAGGAGAAACTGGGCCTCATAAGAACTAAGGCCTCCCACATATGAGGTGCTCACTATTGCCAAGCTATGTCACTTGACACACAGCTCTGTAAGTTCTGTTGTCTTAGAAAAGTTGGACAATATGCTCAAGTTAAATAGTAAATGAAAGCTGGGATTGGAATGCCGGTCCCCAAACTCTTAATTCGCTGCATATACATACGCATCACCCAGCCTTCTAGGACTGCCTACACACGACTTATAGTAGCAAGTTAGATCAGTTCCTAAATTGGTAAGTTCTTGAATGAGAAAAAAAAAAATGAGTAATCACCATTGTCTGGCATTATGGAGAGAAGCACAGCACTGGATGTATGAAAGTTACTCATTCTTCTCCCCCAAACTCAGAGAAATCATTAAGTCACTTTCACTGAATTCCCCAGGCAAGGCTCAGGATGCTCCACTCTGCCAGGAACCATCAATAGATAAGCCCCATGCTTTGGTACCATCCTCATCAAGGATCAATGTTCTTCATTTTACACAACTGAAGAAGTTTCTTCTAAAACAGTCTGATAGTTAAGAAAGCTTGGATGATGTGATTTCAAGATGCATATCAGACACCCATTCAAAGGCTCTTAGCCTGTTAATAAGCATGTCTAGGAAAATAAGTGCAGTGGGACCAACAAGCCCCTAGGACAGCTGGGAGAGTTTCCAAACATTCTCAGGTGATTCATGGTCAATTACCAGGCACTAAACTACAGATCCTGACCTCTGGGAGACTCCTACCCTAGGGGAGAGATATAGAAACAGCAATTTGGTTCATTCCAGCTAAAAGAACGCTTGACCTTAATGCACAAGATTAGCTGGAGTTGGAAAAAAATGTTAAAATTAATTTTAATCAAATCTTTAATCTACAGGTTTGAACAAAGATAAAAGGAACTACGAAGAAAATGACCCCTCCATTCCATTACCCAAGCAGGGGCTCCCCCTGCTGGACATCTGTTTTGAAACCCATAACTTCTTGAATTGTCTGTTTGGTAATGGAACAAGAAAAGCACCGTAATTTTACTGTCTAGAGTGATATTGCCTGTCTACAGAGGTAATGAAAACATTATCGGTATTTTTGGAGCTAAGTCACTCAGTTATTAAAATAAAAGGGTATCCAACTACTTTAAAGAGGAAGAGAGAGAGAGAAATAGATAAGAGAGAGAGAGAGAGATAGACAGACAGATAGATGCTATTGTTGTGGTTATTCTTAATTTGGTAAAGCAATAAAATTATTCAGGGGACCCAAAGGAGCCAGAGACGGAAGAGAATGACATTTTATTCAACACCCTGATGGGAAACTAGGAAATGTTTGTGGATAATCAATTAAAATGTGTTAAACTGAGATGAATAGAATTACATTGACATACTGTTTTATAGCTAGCTTTCTTCATTTTACAATGCACTGTGATTATATTTCCAGTTTGATAAATCTCTCCTACAATATTTTCAGTGACTTTCTGATATCACATTTATGAGCATTATAATTTTTTGAAATAGTCCTTAGTCATTGTTCCTAAGTTTTTCTTTATACATAAATCTGAAGTGATTATCTAGAAGTTAAATCTTAGCAGATGACCTTGGTTATTCTTAGACCAAAATGTAAACTTGTTAGGTTAAAGAACCTTTTCATCTGTAATCATATTGACGCATAATAACAAATTATCCTTTGGACAGGCTATATAACAATTTATAACATTAGTTTCTCTTTTTCAACTTAGTAGACCCTTCAAAAAAAATCTTGTTTTAATTAGTAATTTTTGATTTATGGTTACCACCTTTTATAATTCTTTGATAGTAAGTATCCTGCTTATAACATTCACCCATTTTTTCCTAAGGAATACTTATTATTTCTTTGCAATTGACAGAACGTTTTTATATGTAGCATTGAAAATTCAAACCCATTGGTATCTGTGGTAGAATCGTTTCCCACTCATGTAATAAATATTTACTGAGTGCCTAATATGTATAAAGATATAGACAAAATCAAATAAGCAACATGGGGGTAAAATTGAGTAATTATTTTTTAAAGATTTATTTAGTTATGCATACAGAACTGGAGTACAGGCCAGAGGTGCAGGGGCAGTGAGAGGCTTCACCAGAG
>NW_004567118.1:23555849-23618939 GCF_000260355.1 Condylura cristata | reverse complement strand
GAAGATCTGTATAAAATACCAAAACATACCTCAGGGAGGGCCCAAATCGAGTAATTTTTAAAGGAAAACTAGGGTCATGTTATAGTGTAAAAAGTATAATCCAGACAGAGCTAGAGCCATAAAAAAGGGGTGGCAAAAAAAAATAATAAACTGAATGAAAGGGAAAAGCAAGAAAATTGAGCCCTAATGAATAAAAAAAAAGATGTGACATTGACAAATACATTTTAAGAAAGTAAGAGTAACAAGCCTTTGCCAAGATTAAGAAAAAGAAAACAAATATGCAAAATCAGGAACAACAAAGCTGATGCAATGTGTTTAAGATAATTATTAAAAGCCTGTATATTTTTACTAAAGCTGAATTTGAAAATATGAAAAAAAATCATTTCCAAAAAACTACAAATTATCAAATAACTCAAGAGCTACAATGATTAAAAAGAAAAAAATCACAGAAGAGGAATTTGAGAAGGTTACCAGAATGTTATCTTCTAACTGATAAGATTGCTATTCACGCGGGAAATTTCCCCTGCTACAGTCTATCACATCTTGAGAAAAACCAGCAATACCTATATAATGTAATAAATCCCTCACATTTATGTGACAACCAGCCCTAACCTATCTGGTAAAGTCTGCAAAAGAGCACACAGAATACTTAAACATCAATATTGTTTATAAATATAAACACCAAAAAGATCTTAATAAAATACTAGCAATATAATGGCCCTCCCTGGTGGTGCAGCCGGTTAAAGCACAGCACTGAGAATCTAAAGCCGCTTCCGCATGAGTTCGATCCCCGCCTGCCCTGGCGGTGACCACATGGCGTGGCAGACCTCTCCTGACCTGCCCGCTGCTCCCCTCAGCAGTGTACTTTGTCGATCTGCCTGTTCTGCTCCCCACTCTGTCTCTGGTGAAGCCTCTCGCCGCCCCTGAGCCTCTGGCCTGTACCCCAGTTCTGTATGCACAAATAAATAAATCTTTAAAAAAAAAATACTAGCAATATTAATTCAACAATATGTCAAGAGAAATGCCCCATAAAAAGGTAGTCTGTATTTCACTAACAATGTTTTATGATACAATATTAAGAAAACTATTGATAAGTTTCTCCAGAGTGATTGGTTAACAGAAATAGATTAAGTCTTCTTGATAAAAAATTTTTTTAAAACTTAACAGAGTTTAAATAAATTTTCAGTTAATAATTCTCCTGAGACTCAAGAAATAAATTATGTTTGAGTAACTTATGTGTTAGTGCCAATGTGCCTATTTTTTTTTTTAATTCAGAAAATAATGATGTCGTCTCTCACAGCTATTATTTGGCATGTTCTGGAAGTCCCAGATACTCAATAAAGTAATTAAAAATAATTGTGTAGGCTAGGAAGAAGAGGCATAATATATCTTTTCTTTTTTTCCATGTTTGCCTATGCTGTTGTAAGAAAGACATCTCCATAAAAGGAGGAGGCACCATGTTCCCATATAATGAGGGACAGAATTGAGTGGCCCGATGAAACTATAAGACACTGAAGGCAGGTGGGCTCAGGGGGAGACAGATGTGACAGACACCTGGAAAAGAAAGGCTCACTTGCTTCTCAGCTGCGAGCTTGCACGGAGGACTGGGGGAACATAAGAGGATACACGTGGAGGAGAGACACTTGGAAAAGTGTTTTTGTGCACCTGGATGGTCACTCCCTTTTAGGGAGTACAAGTTTGGGGATCTCTAGGTATCCTTCAGTCTGCCCACTAACACTGCAATTGTTTCTGTGAAAAGTCAAGCTAATCAGCTGGAGAAATACTCAATACCATTCAAAATGATTCAATGAGGGGAGCAAGTATAAAAGTGGCTTAGAAAAATTAATAACCAACAATCCCATACAAAGGCCAAAATCGATTCACAAAAAACATAAAGCATGTAAATGCTCAGAATAAAATATAATATAAAAGTATATGACCTAGATAAGGAAAATGAAAATGTTACTAAAAGTAAAAAATGAAAAACTGAATAATTGGCGCTTACTTGTACTCTATAGCTGCTTGGAAATATACCCATTTTCTCCCAATTAACTTCTAAATGAAGTCTTTCAATATGCTGAACTTTTGTTTTTAAAATCAAAGGGCCTTTTTTTTTTTGCAAAATTGCTTATAGAAAGTCAATTCTTCTGACAGAAGTACTAGAAGATCTGTATAAAATACCAAAACATACCTCAGCGGATACCAAGGCCACCTGGACGTGAGGGGATGCTCCTGAGTAAACACCGCCCTCCCTCTGAACTTCCCGAAGGGATTTGCAGGGAGCACCCCGTAAAGCAAGCGTCTGAGAAGATGTCCCAGAAGTGGACGCTAAGAGCAAGTTTGGCAACCCTCCCAGGCTGAGTAGCCCCACTGTTGGCTCTAGCGATCTGAAGAACTTTGGAGCTGTTGGCATCGTTTCCACAGGTTTTGATGGTACACAGGGGAAACAGCCCGCGGGAGGCAGCAACCTGTGCCCTGCTGATCTTCCTGCCTCTTTCCTCTGGGCTGGATCTGGCGTTCCCTCTGTTCTCTTCCTTTCTTAGACCCCTCGCTCCTCCTCTTCCTCCAGAGACGCCTCCCACAGCTGGTGCTGAATAACACTGCCCTTCTATTCCTGACGCTATGCTCAGGTGTGCACGCTGGCACAGGCCACACACCCTTGCTCAGGTGTCCACGGGCAGGACGTGTGCCCCACACCCCCGTGCCCTCTGCAGTGAACAAGAGCAAAGCTGCAGGTGGTAGCCACAGAGGTCAATGGCGCAAAAGGGGGTGAAGCCTGATCAACTTCATTTACCCTACAGGGCAGAAAGGCTAAGCAGTTTGATTTTAATTACTAAGATCTGAAGTGTGGGGGCCTGGAGGGAAGAGAAAGGCACAGAGGAGAGCCTTCTAGGCACTCCATCAGGCATCACTGCATTTGCCATTTAACAGGACACGCTCTAAAAGCTCAACACACAGCCAAAAGCAGAAGTTTCCAAGCAAAATCCCCATTTCTACAAATTGCTAAGATGGAAATCTTCCTCAGAAGAGTTCAATGATGAAAAACAGCAGCATCAAAACAATCCCAAGGGAAAACCCAAGGTTCTGTTAGTGAAAAAATACATGTCAAGCATCCAACTCCAATATCCTGGTTTGTTTTATGATTGCTCAGAAGGAATAAAACTTCTGTACCTTAAAAAAATAATAACCCAAATAAAAAATAAATAAATAAAAGCAGTGTATTTTTTTTCCACTGACATAAGACTTGAGAGAATTAGAAACACCTGGAACAGACAGCTGTCTCTTTGAATTTTTTTTTTTTATTATTTGTGCATACAAGAGCTGGTGTGTAGGCCAGAGGTGGGGGTGGTGAGAGGATTCACCAGAGACAGAGTGGGGAGAATAATAGGCCGACTGATGAAGTACACTGCTGAGGGGAGCAGCCGGCAGGTCAGGAGAAGTCTGCCGTGCTGTATGGGTCACCTACCTCCCTGGGCAGGGATCTCCGAAGTAGCTGGTGATAGCTTAATAGTACTGATACTTTAACCCCTGTGCCACCAGGCAGCCCCTCTTGATTTTTAAAACAGCTTTGTTGAGGTAGAGTTCTCAGTACAACTGACCCATTTAAAATATGCAATCATTGGTTTTTAGTGTAATCACATGTATGCAAAAATGTGCAATCATCACCAACAATTTTAAAACATTTTATCACCTTCCAAGGAAATATACTCATTAGTTTTTACGAGTCTATATCGCCATCCACCCCTCCCCACCACCTCCATCCCTCCTCTCTGTCTCCATTCTCCTCCTACCTTAACCAACCACTAATCTTTCTATCTCCATAGATTACCTTGTTCCAGACTTACAAAAAAAAAAACTGAATCATATAATGTGATTCTATAATTCTTTGTAGTCTTTTTGACTGGTCTTTCATTTAGTGTTCGGTTTTCAAGGTTCATCCTTGCTGTAGCATGCCCATCCTGTTCTAGGATACTCCACTGTTTCTCCATCCCTCTGCTGATGGACATGTGGTTGTTTCAACCTTTTGCGTATTATCGATAATGCTGCTCTAAACATCCTTGTGCAAGTTTCTATGCGAACATAGGTGCTCATGGCTTTTGGGCATGTGCCTAGAACAGGAATCGCTGAGTCATATAATAGCTCTCTGTTCAGTCCTTTAAGGGACTCACGGAATATTTCCAAAGCAGTTACACCATTTACATGCCCACCAGCAGGGATTCCAATATCTCCACATCTTCCAACATTTTTCTGATAATACTTCTGGTTCCAACTAACCTGATGAGCATGAACTAACATCTCTTTATGGTTTTGATTTGCATTTCTGATGACTAATGGTGTTGAGCATCTTTTCAAGTGCTTAGTGTAAATTTTTAAAATCATATAAATGGATGTAGATATGTGGGCTTTGCTTTTGTTCCTGGAAGACAGCTAGTACTATGTGCCTTTGGTGAGAGACTATGAATTGGTACAAAAGAGGTGTTTTTGTTTTATTTTTTTCCTATAGGTACATTAAGGATCTTAGGATCACAGATACATACTTCTTATTTTTTAATGCCAAAGAATTATCTGGGCAGAGAGATATGGGGTTAACTTCAGTCTTCTTTGTTCTTGTCTATGTTGTGTTGATTAAATGTTAAAAAGACATGAAATAAAGATGCATGTTTTTAAAGGTCAAGCTTGTGATGTGAGATTCCTATTCATCTTAATCACCTTTATCTCAGGTGCATCTCATGGTCTTTGTTGCCACCTTAACCCTATAATCACAGACCCACTTATCAAGGGTCTGCCCCACCAGGTACCAGACACAAGGAATTCAAGTTGCTCGAGTGGGTCCCCGCATGGGATGTTCTATTGTGCAGCATTGTATTGAGAATTCCCCAAAATAATCAATATCTGCCCCAATACATTTCTATTAAAACCTTTGTGATAAGCACCAATAGTGCTTTCTTATCCATAACCATTGTGCTAATCATTTGCACATATCTCCTTTTATGCTCTTCAATCCCATAAACTTGTTATTGGCATCTTCATCTTATAAGGGAGGAAACTAAATCTTAGCATGTAAGTAGCCTTTCCAGCCTTGTCCAGCTATGAGGGCAGACTCAAATCCAAGCTGCCTCATGCATGTGCTCCTCATCGTAACCTAGTCACCTGTTGGTGCTTCCCACTAAAATGTAAATGCTGAGACTGAGAATTGATGTCATTGTTTCTTGATCTCTGGTATCTAGTTCAATACTACTGAGTACATCATTGGTATATTTTTCAGAGGCACAATAAAAAGCTGATTTCATAAATAAAAATATACATTAGTGAGACACAGCCCAGCAACCAAGCTGAATGATCCGATCAACCCTTTTCCCACCTCTGGACAGTGTTAGGAGCTCAGTCAGCGCTATTTGAAAATCTGGCAGACTTTTTACCATGGCTTAGCTCCTCCCTTCTAAAGGTTAGGGAATCTGTGCTGCTTGTACCAACATTCCCATATCTTAGGTGGGCAGACTTCTGTGGCCCCCATGTGGATCATCAGGGAACAGAGCACAAAAGAAGATTAAGTTAAATGGACACTCACAGCTTTTGCAGTGCATTTACAGCTTCCATTTCAGTTGCAAACCCTGGCCCTCTCCAATTAGCAGACATTTGCCCAAGTTTCTGGAAGGCATTATGCGTTCGATGTAACCTGCAAAAAGACTATGATTTTGGTTCCTCGACACCAGACTGCAGCCCTGATCATCAGTTCAATCTCGCTTCCCATGCACACCTCCCCGCCACACAGGTCCCCACAAAAACCAAAGGAGATCAGTGAGTTACTCTGATGTTTATTTTAACGCATCTTAGTCCACACAGTTGGTATAAAATCAGAAAAAGCGAAGCAAAAAAATAAAAGGTCTGGAGTCTTAGCATCAAAAAGGCACCGTATATACATCTACAGTTTGGTGGCCAATACAAGTCATTGCCAGACAGTCCTTGGAGGCAGAGAACAGTCTAGACCCAGCTGAGTGAGTAGCTGGGCGTGCCCAGGGAATGTACATCCCAAGGGCAGAGACTTTTCCTGACACTCCGACCGGAAGAGAAATGTGGGCGTCATAAAGGCTGTGTAGTATTTCTCGCTCATAGTAGCACTAGCAGCCCAGCTAGGTACAGAGGCGGTTATAAACCATTTATATTACATAGAATTATTCAGGTCTCCACTCTACGTTGTAAAATTGTTAATTGAATTTCCAGTGAGTAGTTTAGATGATTAGTTATAATAAGGAATGGTAGAGACATAGCACCATTTCGTAGGTTTGTTCTCACCGATTTCTCATGGAGACGCGTGACCGGACTCCCGCCCTCAAGGGCAGAGTGGCTCGGCCGCGCGGGGGATTTTGCCGAGGTCTGCAGTTGGGGCCCGCGCGCACTAGCTTTCCGCGGGTGTGGGCAGGGCGTGTCTCTGGGTGATGCGCTGGCCACCCAGGAAGAAAAGGCTTTGGCCATTCGGGGTTTCTACCCACACTTTGGTTTTCTAAATGAGGTGGAGTGGGAGGGAGGTATCTTCTTTCAAATGAAAGGGAAGAGGGGCAAGATGGAGTTATTTTATTTCTGGGCAAAACAGACAACAAATAAAACAAAAATACTGAGCTTGATTACACGGTTAGGATGTAAAGTTCCTTAGCTACTTTACGATTCAACACGAGGCTGATGGTCAACATAAAAAGCAAACAATACTATGTACATATATGTAAAAAGTGTTATAAATAGGTTTTATAAACCGTAGATATTATATACATCTTCAATCAGCACTAACCCTCTCCCCCCCACCCCCTAACTGCTCTCAGTTTGGTTTGGTTTGAGTTTGGGAATTTTGGCTAGCTCTTTTTGACTCTTCGGGGTTGTGGTTTCTGGCCTCCCTTCCCTGCGCATGCTCAGAGCCTCCGCGCCGCAGACCCGCCGTCTGGGCACCTCATTCGCGCTTCCGCAAGATGACATAGACCACACCGCTGAGAAGGGCCAGGGGGAAGGACACCCAGGCCAGGATGTAGGCGAAGCCGTAGGAATTGCCTGAGTTGAACTGCCATTCTGTGTGCTTCACGGTGTAAATGGACGCCGCGCTCATCACGCACAGACCTGGGGGAAAAGAGGGACACGGTGAATGAGGGAGGAGGGGGCGGGGAGGCCTCTGCACCACCGCCTCGCAGATTCCACCAACACGCAGATTCCACCGACACAGGCCCCCAGCCGTGTCCCACCTGTCCATGCTCTTCCCCACCCTCCCACACACCCCACAGCTGCTGCTCTTTCTTAGAGAGAAGCAAGCGTGTGCTGCCCGGAGGCCAAACCGTGCAAGAACCTGTCAGACTCAGTCCAGAATGAAGAAGGGGCTCAAAGAATGGGAGGGGGGGCCGTGGGTCTCCACTTCTCCTGTATGAGCCGCGGAGGGTCATCTATGCCACATTTCACTTCCTCTGTCACCACTTCCAAGGGGTACAGTGAGAATTCAGGTTGCAAGATAAACCTGTCTTCTAGGGTGTTGGGTATGGGAGACCCTGGAAACCTGTGAGCCACCCTATAAGTAAGTGGTGGAATTATTTAATTCATTGTGCGTGGGAAGAGCATTAGAAAATGGGCAAAACTCGATGCTAATCCCTGGGCAGGGGTGAAGGCGCATGGGCTGCCTGTGGGCACTGCAGGGCAGATAAAGGAATGTGTGGAGAGGACAAAGAGGTGGGGGGAGGGGAGCGCATAGGGGAAGGTAGGTAAGGGTGGGAAGCAGAGGGAGGTGACTACCGGGAGCAAGCACCTTTCCACAGGGTCCCGTGTAATAGCTCCCCGAGGTTAGGGCTCAAGTCCCAACAGGGCTGAAAGATATCAGAACCTAGGTAGGCCTGGCTATCCCATGTCCACGCCTATAACCTCGTGGAGTGGGAAGGAGAAGAAAAGCCTCTACCTTGGGCATCCTGAAGCAGGCAGCCTCAAGTGTGATGCCCAGGATGACAGTCAGCACACTGGGCAGGGAGGGCTCCTGGGATGTCAGCACCCCACCCGGAGCTCACAAAGCCTGCTCTGTTCCCTCCTGAAGACAGGGTCTTTGAGAGGCTCTGAGTGACTCTATTATAAATCCACATGCCATATGGGATTCCTGTGGCCATTCCTCCCTGTGCCCTGGGCCACCTACACCTAACCTCACTGCTATTTGGACTGCTATTTCACTGGACACTGCATCTTTGTTTGAACAAAGTACAGAAGTGGGAATATGTCACATTCACCGCCCTGCTAAGATTGTCCTTCTGCGAGTCAGGGGAGCAAACTCCCACTCCATTGGCCCCATTCAGAAAGCCAACGGAGCCTTGGAAGTACGTGCGGTTCAGGCCCAGGACCTGCTCCCTATAGAGAGTTCAGGAGCTTGTGAAGACATCCATCTACTAGCTGGTGAGAGGTCCCTTGAGGAAAACAGCAGCGTGATCTGCTGGGAATAACACACTGTGACCCTCTACCGTCTTCCCCGAAAGCTCTGTGACTCATCTCTCCAAAGGGCTACCTTTTTTTTTTTTTTTTAACTAATATTTTTTTTATTTATGGGCTTTACATCATTGCTCATTTAGAAATATTGAAGTTGTCTCATCGGTAATCTCTGACCTGCCTGAACAGGGTAGGGCTATAAAAAGAACATGATCGAGGAAAGATGAGGCCTGTGGTGTGGGCAGGGCTTCTAGACATGGCTGGCGTGAAAAATGCCATGAAAGCCATGCAGACCCCTATGCCCACATCCTATTGGCAAAGAAAAGGTACTCTCAGGCCACAAGGGATAGAGAGGTGAGATACACAAAGTGTGGTGGCCAATGTAAGTCTCAATTTTCAGGATTCACCTAGTAGAATCTCAGAAGCTGAATAAATTCAAGCTTCACTTCAATAAGCAAATAGTTTAGATTACATACAAAGCCAAAGAGAGAAGACAGGAGGCTGAGGTGTTTGGTCTATGTTATTACAAAGCTGCCTGTATGTAAAGCAACAGACATGCCCTGGACTCTACAAATCAGTGACTCTGCCCAGAAGCCTCTGTCTGCCACCCAGAGCAATGTCACACAAAGTCCCTAAGAGTCAACCATCACTCCCCATAAGTGGGCTGTGACAACTGTCTCCGCAATCAGTAGGCAGAGAGGCCTTAGGAAGATCCCCAAGGTGCAGTGACCTATGCCAAAGGGCCTTCCCTGCATACATGCAGACTGTGCTTTGGTAGTGGCGGGCACCCCCTGAGAGGGTAGGTCAACTTTGAGAGGAAGGACACTGACCCTGTCCAGACAGCATGGAAGTTCTGACTGTTCAAGAGGCCTCAAGAGTTTCCACCTGTCCTGGGATGGCTGAGTCTGCAATAACTCCCTGAAAAATCCCCCTACACTCTCTTGTCGTGGAGAGGGTCTCAGGTCCCCTTTAAGGGCATTAGAAACTGAAGGTGAGTGATTAGAACTCAGAACCTTTGGAAGGAAATAATCAAGTGACTACTGCAAGGGAATTCAGTTGAAGGAATACTCTAAATTTCCTTATGTCCATTGTATTTGGTTCAGTGAACATAATGAGTGCCCGCTGTGCAGAGGCATTGTTCTGGGGGCTCACAACCCCAAGATAATGAAGTATGGCTGCTACCTTCAAGGGGTGTCACCCAGAGACAGATATGTCAGGAGGCTTCCAACATCCCAACAGCATATGATGTGATCTCAAAGAGGAGAAGCTACAAAGCAGATGCCCTGAGCGCTCAGTTGGGTGCTGGGCCCAAACTGGGGGCTCAGAGAAGCCGGACAAGGACATGGTGCTTGACCAGTGTCCCAAGGGTGGGTGATAGGGAGCTGGATGAAGAAAAGTGCAGGAGACCCAGAAAAAAAGAAGAACATGGGCAAAGCCAGGAAGCTTATTGTAAACACCAGCAGTCACCATGAATCTCAGTTGATGGAGGGCAAGACAGCTGAGCCTTACAGCTCACCAAGGCCTATGCTGGCATACTGAGGAAGCTCAGCAGAAAGCATGCCTTTAGCAGAGGCAAAACACCAACAGATGAGTGTTTTAGAAAGACCATCCCAGCGGGGGTGGGGGAATAAGAGAAGTTTTGCACCATTGCAATGGTGTTCATGAGTCAAAGAAAAGAAATAGGCACGCTGCCTGTGTGGGCTGCCACAATGAGGTAGGACTGAGAGTGGACTGGATATAAGGGGAGGGGAGAGAGGATCCAGTGCTCCTGCCTGGTGGCTGAACGCAAGTTAGTGGAGGAGCGGTGCTGCTCTGGAAGCCGAGGGAGAAAACAGCTGCAAGGAGCTGTTTTCCACAGTATTGAAAGGAGTGGAGTGGCTCGGTGAAGGACTTAAAGTGTGCATCAGTGACCTATGCCAAAGTGGTTCGTTGGAGAGCCCGGAGTGGGAGCAGTGAAGTCGCTAGAAAGCACAGGTCAAGTGAGAACACAAAAATAGTCAGTGGAAGGTGCCTGTGTGGTGCTGGTTTGTGAGTGAGCGCCTTTGTCTGTCCCCACTTAGCCCTGTGGGCAACAAGGTGGGGCAGGAAAAGGCGAGAAGGGCTGTTAGCCTGAAAGCACTGTGCTCTGACTGACCCACACAGACTGTTCTCTGTGCTATTGGCCCAGGGTCCATGTCCAGTGTCCGGGTGACGCCTGCTGCCTAGAAAACCCCTGCAGGAACCTGAGAATCTGCTCTGGGCAAGACCAAGTGCAACGTCGGTGTGTTTCACTCATTACCACTGATGCTGTCTTTGTGCCACCCAGGACAGGGAGCAGGCTGTGCTCTACTCATCCCCCAAAGTCCTTCACTCCAAATACTCTGTACCTCTACTGACCTGTCCAAGACAGGAGTGAACAAACAGGAAAGTGAAAACACTCAGGAGTCTCCTTCTACCACCTTTTCTTTTCAATCACAAGTAGTAACAATACACGATGCAGGTTTGAGTCCGCCCGGGAGCATGGTTGTGCCGTCAGCCCACCAGGTACTCAGGTCTTTCTCGGTGCCATGCAGTGCTTCATTGCCAGGATAAGCGATGCAATGAATCAAAGTAGGCAAGGTTTTCCCTCAGGACTATCTCTAAGTGAACTTTTGAAGACCTACCCATCCATTGTAACCTGGCTCAGCAGAGCAAGGGCTCTAGGAAGGATGGCCCAGGTCTGAAAACAAGAATGACTCGAGAATCCAGACACGGGATCAGGATGGCTATTTTCTAAGAAGGGGTTTAGAAGAATAGAGGGCCCATGAGTGGAACTAGCCATCTTGGGGGTGCGTCCTAGAAGAGCCTAGAGTGGGGTTCAGGCAGTTTAGTGGCATGCCAGTGGTTTATAGCCCTGGGTGAGCATTAGAGTCATCGCAGGAATATTCCTACCAAAGCACCTTTAACTTAGACTATTTAGGGGTGAAGCCGAGGCATTGACATTTTTTAAAAAGCACCTTTTGAAAAGGCGATTCTAGTGTACATCTAAAATTGAAGACCACTGAACTAGAGGAAGGTGCCTCTCAACACATCTTCAGGAAGCAGCCAACCTAAGCATGTAATCAAGGAAGGATGGTGCTTAGAAGTGAGGCCTGAGGCTTCAGTGATGAAATGCAGAAGGGATGACACAGCAAACCAGGAGGATCTGAGGCCGCACACCGCGCTGTCATCTGAAGAAGGCAGAGACAGCGGAATCTGCCATCAGCTCCCAGCTCCAGAGCTACACTCCTCCTCCCACTTTCCTGCACAGACAAGTAAGATCTACAGACGCAGCTGAGCAGCTGTGCACAGACGGCGCAGCCTTGGGAGGCAGGAGGTTCTGGAGGCAGCCACTTGAAATGTCCTGGTGCTTGAAGATGACTCAGCCCTATGTGGACACTAGCCCCTCTGGCACACACTCCAGGAAATTTTACACCCCATGATTGGGACACTACTTTCTTCCCCCTCCCCCTTCCTCCCTCTCTCCCTTCTTGTCTGCTTTTTTGGTTTTCCTTTGATTGTGTTTTAGCTTTTCTGAGCTGTGTCTTGATGTTCACTATAACTTTTCAAGTTACCACCATTTCACATCTCCAACAACTCTTCCCCTCATTTGTTTTCTCTCTAGCTACTGATTTCTTAATAAGTCGTGAATTGGGAAACACACGTCGTAAAGGTGATTTAGGATCATCAGATATCAAGAGTAAGGAAATCCCTCAGTACCATCCCTAACTTACTGCTCTCCCCTTTAGTACAGATCTTATGAAACTACAAGTTCAAATGCAACATTCTAGAGACCCGAGGAACCTGGAAGACTAACTTTCAGATCATTTGGGTGGGAGCTAGAACATTTCAGGATTTATACATGATACTTGCTATCTTCGGTCAGCATTTCTAGTTCAAGATAACATTCTATTCCAGTACAAGCCACTAAACCGACAGCTAAAAGTCTCATGAGAGATAATAAGCAGCTAATCTGATGGGGACAGAGGAAGAACAGATCATGTGCTTCAAAGTTCAGAGGTTTCATAGCTGAGTCCCAATAGCTTGTATTGAATTGGAAGGAGACAAAACAGTGAAGCGATTTGGGATGAGTAAATTTAGGAAGAGACCTAAGAGCTTCAGCTTCATGGAAATACTTGAACTCTCAGTGCAATGACCTAGTGATTCTCATTTCTGGACTAGGTTTTGACCAAAAATGGAGTTGCTAAAAAGACAGAGAATTTAAGGCTGAAACTTTTCAGTGGGATAAAGTTGAAGGTGCTGCCTGCTTTGAGAAGCAACATAGTCCTATTCAGCCCAGTATTTTAGTTTGGCTGTTGGGAGTCTTCTTCATCACAGGTACTTAGAAACTTAGGAATTAACAAATGGCATCAACTTGCCCTGAGCAATCACTGCAAGTCAGATTCAAGGAAGGATAATGGAAAAAACCATTTCTGCATCAGACTGGATCTCTCAACAGTGTTAGTGTACTCTGTATCACTAAATAAAAGAGGTACTCACTATATTCAGTCCAGTATGAGAGGGAGTGTAAGCATTGATTGTCCTTGAGAAGCCAGGTATCATTTATCCTTTCTATGTATCCATAAAACAACAGGCTTACACAGATCAAGCATAAATATTTTACAAAATTTCTGCTCCCTAAGTCTCTATTATTTTATCTTGAGGATACATCTCTTGATGCTTTGACACAGATATGATCATTATTTGACATCTAACTGTAAAGGGTGAGTCAAAATAGAAATTCCAGAATACATTTTATATAAAAGTTTTCTATATAACTTCTAGAAATGGATTGGATAATGATAACTACTTCGAACATACCTAGAAATAGCATCTCACTAAGAAATTAGAAAATTTACAAAGCTGGCAATGACAAAGGAACTTAGCTTGGGCTAAAAAAAAAAAAAAAAACTTTACAAGTAAATAGCAAGGTACTTTTGGTTTTGAAAGCCCCAAACTGGGAATATTGAGTGCTAGATGCATGTGTTTCTTGAAAAATGGTTCTCCAGCTTCATTTTTCTAGGAAAGGGTAGCTCTGGCTTCCAGAATAGGTGCCCAACATGCAACCTCTGACACATCTTGCCATCCAGCCTTGCATGATCCATTCTGTCTACCCATCCACCTAACCGCAGTGAGGACTGAGGACATGTGGGCTCTTCAACCCTCCAGTGGTTGGTTCTGAGCACAGTGTGGTGAATCAGGACGATGGACATTCTGACAACTAACTTAAACAACAGATTTCTACTCAGGAAAACAATCTAGACCATCTCACAGTACCCAGATGTCTACTGCTTCATAGGATTCTGTAAGTTATTAATCTGGACCACAAAGTCCACCACCCCACCTATCTCTTTCTTTGCTTGAGAGCCCTGCAGCCAGTCAACTGCCAGTCAGTGAAGAGAAAGATAAGATTCAATGAAATCAGACTCTACCCAGATCTAGAAACAAAGTTGGAAGCTGTCAGCCTCTGGAATCAAAGCTTGAGGACTCTCCATACTGTGCATACTGGTAACTGTACAAGAAGGGAACTTGAAGGTAGTGTATGGAGATGAAGGAGAGACTCGTGTGTTGTCATGGCCCAGTGTTTGAAAATGATGACATGTTAAACAGAAGTTCCAGGAAAGATACCAGAGGATGACAACAGTAATTCAAAGTGGAATCCAGAAGCTGTAATTGGGGGGTAAGGATTTGTCAGTGTGGCTTCAGCAGTGCTTAGAGGTGGGAAACACATAGTAAAGAACAACCTTGGACAGCCCTCAGTATTTTCAATTCCTATGTGGAAGCAGGGATGATTTCTCACAGCCTGATGCAATTTAGAGGACCCTGCCTTTGATCTACTAATACCCTCAGCAATTCTGCTGATAATGTGTCCTCGTTGATGTAGCTCGTTCCTAGTGAGAAGTCTGATTTGGCTGGAGGTGTTCCTTCCAGAGTTTCTAAGTCCTATTTCCCATGTATTTTATTCCATGGATAAATAGAAAGTTCTCAAATTTTAAGGTGCATGCAGACACACAAACACACACGCACACACCTGTGTTTTCTGAAAAACATCCCAGGGGAGACGCACAACCATCAGTCACTCAGGCACTACATCTGTCGAACTAACAGATCATTCTCCAACCTTGAATAGACCTACCTCCCACGTGGACTTTATCACCTCCAACTTACCAGCAAGGATTTGGAAGACCCCAGTGATGTAAAACCGGCCCCCTTTGGTGAGGGTGAAGAGCTGGCAGAAGAACAGGAACAGGGACAGAACACTGAAGATGATGGACAAAATCATGGTGGCCTGGACAGACTGCAGCCATTCTGGAAGGTGGGAAGAAACAGCAGGTTAATGAAGCTGGCCACAGTGAAGGAGAGGCTTGCACAAGGAACGTGGGGCTTGCTGCACAAAGACGGCTGAAAGTCACAGTCGTCCCAGGAACAGCCCATACTGTGAGCAGATGCAGGCAATTCACCTTTGCATTCTTAAGTCGTTTTTTATTTCATGATTTCTTTTGGAGGAAAAACAAATCTAACATATGTTAAACTGTGTACATTTTAAGAAAAAGCTGTAAGAAATTATGTCATCCCCCCTTGGGGGGTCTCAAAGGGCAGACTGGGACCCCTCCATTTTCAGAATAGTTTAAAACCACTGCTTACAACACCAGAATCCCCCAAAATACATGCGACTGTCCGAGACAGCTGGGAAGAAAAAGATAGTGTTAGAGCCAAAACTAATTTTGTAGGAAATTGGAAAAAAGATGTTGAAGAAAACATGCTTTATGTAGCTACAAAAATCCATTTGCTCAGTTAGCTCACTCTTCTGGCCCATGCTGGTCACAGTCATGGGCTCATGCTCAGTCAGATCACCAGGTAGGATTATGGATTATGCAAATCTTTGATTTTAGTCTGTTTCCACTGTGACACATCTTTGTGGAACCTCTGACCTTAGATCAAATCTGCAAGCTTTCAACTAAAATTCAGGCAAAAAAGAATCTTTAGTTCACTATCTACTGTAAATTAACGTTATTTCAGGAAGGAAAGGAAACAAGTGGGGTTTGGCTCATATAGAAAGACTAGGGTGCCCGCCGTGAAGAGCTGCATTTGGCTTTTGCCCATCTGTCACCTGAGGACCAAAGAACACAGGGCAGGTACTGTTCCTCTCTGCTCAGTCACTGGCTAATGTGAAACGGCTTTGGAAAATAGCATGCCTAACACAGTACTCAAAGCCATGAAATCTACATGGTTTATACATCAGCAACTGAATCAGACCACCTTGCTTTAGTTATAAGTAGCTCACAGTCAACTTCTAAGGATGTTCATTAGATTAACTGTTAGTACTGAGTTTCACATAAGACAGGCAGCATTTTGGAGTTGAGAGATGTGCAACACATCAAGTAGCCTGGCTCCTTGTACTCAAGGGAATTTCTGGAGAGGTTTGGATGAGCCCAACTGGCACAACCAAACCAGGGAGGTCTTTAATTCCAACCTCTGTTTCCACTATGACAGAACAGATGCTTCTTGTATTTTTTTTAGATTTCTTGTCAATTACGGTAAGAAAATGATGTCTAATGGGCTGTGAGTCATCCTGGCTTTATATTTATATATCCTTAATTAAATCTTTGTCCAGGACAGTGATTCTTTAGAGAAGCAGTTGGTGATAAAGTTAATCCTGCCATAATATCATTCTTCTTTAAAATTAACCAATTATCCAGCACTCTGATAAGAGAAGCTAGAAACAAAATGAAATCAGTTCCAGATCTGGAACTGAAACAGTGATGTCAACTTTTGCTGGGTAGTGTCCTTCAATGAATATCTCATAAGGGACATGGTTGATGGAGATGAAATCCTGCATTTCCTTCACTGATTCTGAGATCTTGATCTGAGTCCTGACCTCCACTACTATGATCATCAGTAACTACTACCAGCCCATATGTTCAGAGAAAATTCAAAATCTTATATGTTTAAGCTACATAAATAGGAAACAAAATTTAGATTTAATAAAGTATAAAGCCTTCTTAAAACTCTTTTACCAATAATTTCATCTTTAGTCCCAACCCCATCACAACTGAGCTATTTGCCATGTTTTTTCTCAAATTATTTGGTTGTCAGGAAAGTCATGATGTATTTTTTTCTGTTTTTCAAGCAAAAATGTGTCATGACTTTTCCGACAACCCAATACTTCAGAATTAGGAGAGTAGAGAAGTTTCCGGTCAATCAGCAATTATTGAGCACCTGCTATTTTGAGTCCAGCTTTGGTTGTCTCCAGGGAAACAAAGTTGAAGACGGTTTTCTACCACAAGAACAGTAAGTAAGACCCATACATGAAGGCAGAAAAGTCCAGTCACAAGGTATGCAATAGGGTTCAATATACACATTATAAGATGTAGAACTTCATACTGAATTACATCATTCTTACCTATCATATGATGCAAGAGAGATACTAAAACAAACAGTTGAAAATCACAAGATTTCTCAGAAGAGGCCTCAGGCAAATGTTAACAACAAAGAAATCAGGTATAGTAATAATAGTATCAGGGAAAGCAAAATTTATATTGAAAGAGATGAAAGTGGCCAAAAAGGGATATTTCAAAGTGATAATAGTCATAGTGATAATAGTCAAAGTGATAATAGTCATAAACCTTTATATGTGTAACAACATGGCCTAGAAAGGGTATAAAGCAAATACTTGAAATATGACTCGAAAATAATTGAACTATGAGAAGAAATTGATGAAGCCACAATTAAAGTAGCAGACTTTAGCACACCTCTCTCAGACTTGGTAAGTCAAGCAGATACATTTAGTAGCATACATATTGTTTTATAACTTACTTAACCAAGTTAATTATATATAAAGAAAATTTGTCTCCATATAAGACTATACTGTATTTCCAAAAACACAGTGCTACCAACTATGTATTAGGCAACAAGTAAATCTTAATAAATCTCAAAGAAAGTAGACATGATATAGGCACAGGCAAAGGAAGTAGAAAGTAAAAATTAAAAACAAGTAGTCAAAATAAACTTGGAAATTTAAAAGTACAAATATTTTCAGCATAGAATCATATTGTCTAATCTGTATGCTACAGCCAAAGCAAAACTCAGAGTAAAATGTTTACCCTTGGGGCCTTCTTTAGAAAAGAAAAATAATGAAGAAAAATGAACTGAATGTTCCGTAAAGATGCTAGAAAATAATTCAATAATTCACAATTAACAGACTCAATAGTGATAAAAGCAGAGTTTAGTGAAATGGAAGAAATATAACAAAAAAATACAGTTAATTAAAGGATACAGTCCTTTGGGGATCAATAAGATAGGCAAATTTTAGTAAAGTACATAAAGAAACAGAAATCTATTATGTTCCTGGATAAAGGCAGTCAAAGTTGTAAACATGCTACCACACCCTAAAGTGATCTATAATTCAGTGTCATTCTAATCAATAATTTACATAGGACTTGACAAATGCTTCAAAAATTCATATAAAAAATAACATGTAAAAATAACAAAAAAAATTTTGAGCTAAACACAGCAGTAGTAACAACAAAAAAGAATAAACAAACATCATCCACCAAAGGTCAAACACATAGATTTACATAATTTATATTATACTTACATAATAAATTTTTAGCAACTCAAATAATGTGGTATTAGCCACTAAGCAAAAATAGAACAATTGAGACAGAATTTAGGCTTTGGAAGTTTAAATGTGAGTTTAGCATATACATTAAACATAATCATTAATCAACAGAAAAAGAAAACAACAAATATTAAGTGGTATTGGGTCAAAAAATAAAATCAGGTCCATGGTTCACGTCATTCACAACATTCAATTCCAGATGCATCAAAAAGCTAAACTAAAATTTAAAAACATAGACATGCAATTCACAAAGGAGAAACATGAATAAACATATTAAAACACATCCAAGGATGTTTGATCTCATTAGTAATGAGAAAATGCAAATAAAATCCACAAGGAATATGATACCAATGTTTATCCATAAAAATCAAAAACTGATAATAGCAACAAAGACTGATAAAACGAAACACTGTGAAAGTTACTTCTAGTCACTGATCATAAGAATGACATAATCGTAATGTGACTAGCAACTTTCTGAATATATTTAAATGTTTAAGTACCTGTTGATTCAACAACTCAGTCACTATGTTCTGGGTAAATACTTGAGCATATAATCAAAGATAAATTAGTAAAGATGTTGAAGATCTACTCAAAGAGAAGTTAATAAAGATGTTGATTATAGCATCAGTCCCATGAAAGAAAATAAGCAGGGTAGCTCTACAATCATCAAATCATCAGTGAAAAATGAATCACAGCTGAAAGAACTCCAAAATAGTGAGGTATGCACACAACAAGATGCCATTATGTAAATACACACCAACAACCTGTATTTGTGTATATATATACACACATACACATGTTCGTTTAAAAAAACTGAAATTAGAAAAAAGTGAAAAAGATGTGCCCGATTGATATGGGAGGGTCACCCCAGAACTGGTTGAAATGAAGAGTTAAGTCAAGAAGGTCTTTTACTTGGTAATGCGATTTACTTTGTTTTTTAATAAGGAAAATAATTGGATGGAATTATGAAATACTTGAATAATTAAAACCAATAGTATACAGTAAAGAAGACTTGGCAGTCAAAAATAAGTCAGGGTTCCAAACTCAAAGAGCTGATGGAATCCTGGGTATGACCAGGACACTCAGCCAGAGAAAAAAGGGATTTTTCCTCAAAAGCCATTAAATCAGAAGCTACATTTGGGTGTGGGAAAGACAGACAGAACGGAGTCAGAGGGAAGCACCTCCTCACCAGGCCCTGATGGGAGGCTCAAAAGCCCAGTTGACAGTGTTCAAAGGGAAGCTTGTAATGCCCTCGGGAGATTCCAGAGTTCATGTGACACACTCCAAAGCCAGAATCTCTCACGCAGACTGGAATAGACCCACATCGGGTGGGAACGGAGGGCACCAGCCAGGACGGCAGGTGCTTGATCCCGCTGAGGAGGTTCGTGTAGTCGTGTGTGCTTCAGTCAGGACCAGGATGCCCTGGGGGAGTGCTGTGGCCCAGCTCTATGGTCCACCTGCTTCATCTGCCACTTAACATTGTTTGGGCCTTGAATTCCTCTTCTGCAAAATGAGGTATTAACATATCTCATTGGGTTGTGGTAAAGATTAAATAAAAGAGTTGATATAAAGCTCTGGGGTGCTGAGGGGCAGGGCAAAGGCATTGACATGGATGTGGTTCCTGGGGCATCTCTGTCCAGGACACGTGATGTAAAAGTGTGACAGGCACCCCAGGGGTCACATTAGTCATCTTATTATGGTACCAACCGGACTCCAAAAACTACTCTGACACAACTTTGATATTAGTTCATATCTAATCTGCTCACAGGGGCGAGCAAATTACCTGTGAGGAGTCAGAATGTGAATATTGTAGGCTTTGCAGGACCTGTGGTCTCCACGGCAACTACCCAACTTTGCCATCTTAGCACAAAAGCTGTCAACTGGTAAACAACAGGGGCAGCCCGTTCACCCAATAAAACCTCACTTACAAAGTCAGGCCCTGGGCCAGATTTGGCCTGCAGGCTTAGGTTGCCAACCTCTGCGGCAGCTAAATAATCAGAGGTACCAAGAGTAGTTATTTGAGTTGAGAGAATTGTAATGAAAAAGAAGATACCTCCAGTTACAAACCTGCATTAGGCAAACATGTGAGCCAACATTCTAGTTGGTGTATCTGAACCTCCACTCAAGCCCCAGCACTGTGAGAGTCTGCTCCCAAATTTCAAGTTCACCATCATTTTTAATGGGAACACCCACTGTCATTGTGCAGTGACCGGATACACATTTGTGGAATTCCCCGTGGCTGCATTATAGGTCCATTTCCAGCCCTGGTTGCTGAGCCCAGGGATTAAAAGACAAAGTTCTTTGCAGAACTACTCCCTAATGCTCATTGGGTAAAGGGGTGCTGAGAGCTTTGTGACAGAGCATTGTGACTGCAAGCAGGTCCCTCTTCTGGAGCTCGAATTGCATAGAAGGGAGCTGGCTGCAAGTCAGATTCCGGCTGCAGCAGCAGCTAAGCAATGGAGGAAATACATCAGCCCCCTCAGCTGTATTCTTAGCCTGGAGCCTCCAGGCCAGAGAGGTGAGGGCCAGCAAAGATGAAGTACTTTTGTTTATTTTTAAAATTATTTTCCTAATTTTTTGAGTTTTTTAATTATATATATATTTTAATTATCTTTCCTTTATTGAAGTGACATTGGTCTACAACACTGTGTGATTCAGGGGAACTGATTCACTCCTCTGCGGATATACGTCACAACACCATCCCCACCATCCACTCACCACAGTCCCTCACCCTTGCTCTTTATGGGAACAACCTAAATGCCCACCACAGAGCAATGGGTCAGGATGAGACTTTTCAGCGCCCGTTCACCTGCGTCCCTCTACAGCTTTCACAACCAGCCCCGTGTCTCTCACCCCTGCCTGCTTCCAATCCCATTCCAAGCAAGTCAGAAAAGCTTCCTGATTCAATCAAGAGGAAGGGTTTCCTGAAAGTTCAAGGAAGAGTGTTTGCAATGGAGTGAGAACGTAAACTGGGGAGGCCATGACAGAAAAGAGCCAGGGAGACAGAGGCCGCTAGAAGGGAGGAAGCCAAGCTGCCAGCCTATAACCACACATTTGCATCAGGCTGGGCTGTTTGCAAAAGCTCATGACCAAGGAGGCTGGATCTCCAGCCTCAAACCCCTCAACCCACTAACCCACTACCATCACACAAATCACCATTTTCCTTCCTTCTCAGTGTGACTGTCATTCCAGAAATAGCTGACTCGCCAAGAGGCCTCTCTCCTCAACAATGTGGCCTTTGCATTGAAATGCCTCGCCCACCAGCTGGAGCATGTGCAGGCACAGCGTGGGTCCCACCCCAGCCCTCCATGTCTCTCCCACCCAGGCCAGCTTTGAAGGTAGCTTTGAAAGGGGTTCAAGGCTCAGGGCAGCTCAGCCTGTGACCCATGCAGAAGGCAGGTGGGGGGGGGGGAGGAAGTGGGGGGAACTACTGTGGACTTTAAGTCACACTCAGACCCAGAGCTCACAAAGATGAGGAAAACCATTGGGAAGACTTCGTCATAAGTCATAAGAGCATTTTAACTAGACCAAACCTGTGACCTGCAATGAGTGTATAGACTGCACCATAGGTAGACAGAACCTCCATGTGAAGCTGTTCCTCCTGATGGATTGTTCAAGTAGCTGCATTCTAATTAAAGCACTAGGTATGAGGCCCAGGGACTAGTTTTCAGAGTCTAATTTATATTTGCCATGTGACACTCCACAGTTAGTTCCGTTTACTGGTCCCAGAATTTGAAGAGAATATAATACAGTCACAGAGGTATCGAGCTCACGTGAAAACAGTAAGTTGTTGCAAGTTTTCTTACTCCCTTGTTGGAAAACTAGTAAGAGAAGGATCAAATGAGGCTGTTTCCCAACAATTTGGGGTCATGTTTATTCACCGCCCTCCTCAGACACTACAATGTACAATGAAATACTAAAAGCTTTTAGAAGTCTTTTGTTGTTGTTTTCTTCTCAAGAAGAGCCTGCTCAGAGATGCTAGGCTTGGCCATAGAAGATGAGTGAAGAGGATAAAGGCAGTTTTAATTGCTTGATCATGAACTATAAATTGGAGAGTACACAAGAATGATTCAATTGCTTTCAAGATCTTTGGGTTTTTAAAAATCACCCACATAAGAGTAATCACAGTCTCCCCCACCACCTCCTTTTTATTGTATTTCTACAGAAAAAGTCAATCATCGTGGATGCTAAGAGCCGAGCCAGAATCTATGTAGCCCAGCCCCCAACCATTACAGGGACATGGCCCTTCCCCAAGTCCAAAGTCTCTTCCCTTCCCTCCCCAACTGAAGTTATCCCTAATTTCTAAGAACCAGCTCAAAGACTCCCTCCTTTCATGTTCCCTGGCCACCACATCACAGTTATGTCCTGAATGTGGCTCAGGACTCATAGAAGGTGGCAGGCACCTGTCCCAAATCCTACCTCTAGGCTCACCTATGACCAGGCAACCAGAATACCTGTCCCAGGCCACCCAGCCTATTCAAGCCTGTTCAACCCTGTCTACTGGGTTCTCCATTGCTCAGCACTGAGGTGCTCAGGAGTTCAAGAACATGTTTGAAGTCTAACAGCTGCAGTGAGCCTGCTCTCTTTCTACAGATACAACAGCCATAAAAGCTGGAGCAGATGGAAAGACAACTGCACGGCAGAGGCCAGAAGCTCTCCTATTCTCCGCTCGCCAGCCTGCCAAGTCAAACCTGTCACCGAGGTACAAAGGGGCAAGAAGAGGTCCCTCACAGCTGTATAAAGGCAATGTTTGACACAGCCAGGTTCAAGGAAGCTTGTCCTCACCAGAAAAGCCCCTGAAAGAAGGCATTGTCCAAAACAGGGATAAACTGTAGGCTCCAAATATTTGAAGAGTTGTCACACAAGAGAGAGGCTGCCATCATTCTCTACCAGTCCCTGAAGCTAATGGAGGTTAAACTCCCTGAGGACAAGCCTGCAACCTGATGGAAACATGACTCTAACCATTCAGGCATAAGGGAAATGTTCCAGAAATGACTGGATAGAAGAGGGGGTAGTTCTGCCTTTCCCAAGTAATTTCTTTATGACAACACTTCACCACTATCCTCCCATATCTCTGGCCAATTGGGAAGGTTCTCTTCCCAATCTCTTTTGCTAACTTCTTCCTGAACCCCAGCCTAGTTCTGTTCTATTCTCTCTGCCCTCTCCTGTCCTCTAGACCTCAAGTAATTTTATTTAGTGTCATGTCATTACATATGTTCCCATGTAGACTAGTGACTAGTATACATTTCCAGCTCACATTCTCTCCTGAGCTGCTGATTTGTAACATCTCTGTTCACCAAACCATAAATCCTAATTTCTATCCCTCCCCCAAAACACCCTGTTCCTCTACCATCTCCCCTCTCTCCAGACCCCATCACATAGCTCAAGCCCAAAACATAGAGGTCATCTCTAATAATTTTTCCCTAACCCCCAATCCAATCCACTAGCAAATCTTAGGTCAGTCCTGTCTCCTTCTCCACCTTTCTCTCTATCCAAGCCAACACTTTACTTTCCACTATTTACTTATTTCCTGTCTATTCTCTGTCTCCTCTAAGTAACTGTGAGCTCCACAAGAACAGGGACCTGGCCTTTCTTGTGCAACTTCATGTGTCCAGATTCTGGAACAGTGCTTTGTACAGTTCATTCCACTTGAAGAATAAATGAATGAGCTGCATTGTTAGCTCTTTGAAAATGAAAGGGGCTCTCTTAAAAGGTAATGAATTCCCTATCACTGATCTGGTAAACACATAGTGGGCACTTTGCTGAGGGGTCTGAAGCTAGATGGGGGTGAGGAAGCTCCCTGTCTTCCCAGTTGGGCCAACATCGGGCATCTGTGTGTGGGTCAGTCACACACTCAGAGGCTTCATTCCAAGCAGCCCTCTCTCAGGCACAGAAAACAAACACCCACAACCTCAGCCACACCAACGCCAGTCCTACTCCTGAAATACAAGGGATGCTTTCTCGGCTCTGGTAAAATCCTGGAAATGCAACTCAAGTTATCTTTTAAAACCAAAGACTGCGAACTCTGAGGGTATATGGTTCAGACACAGGTTCAAACAGGTATTCTGAGTGAACTCCTGGATGTTGAAGTCTGATGAGAAACCTGATGGGTGGAAACATTAGCCTTATAACCGCACATCCCAGCTCCCACATCTCCCTCCTGTAAACTCAAGAGTCATTACTTGGGTAGAAACTGTGGGCTGGCCCAGTGAGCCACAAAGATTTGAAATTGCAAAACATGAGCCCATAAATGCAAAGGGCGCCCTGTGATTCCTCAAATCTGACCAGAAGCTGTGCCACAGACAAGGAAACAGTTTGATGCCATTAGTGAAATGACAACACCTTCCCCACATGGATAAATGAGAAAAATCAAGAATCATGTTTAAATGTTGCTGATATGCCCAACCCTATTGGTGCTGTAAATACTATTTCAACTTGGAATAAAACATACCGCTGAAAAACACATATAAGAGCAGGTGCAAGTGAAAGTATGAGAACGGTATCCCTACAGACCACTCTCCTTACCATGGTTAGAAGGATCTATGTGATGACTACTCAACCCCTCACTCTGTCCCCAACACTCTGGTTCACAGCTTCTGATCTCTGCCGGACTCCTTCACTCCCTAGCAATCCTGCACTTGAGGAAGCCTGTGCCTGATGTTCACACAATTGACGCCTGTCCGCCTCAAGGGGTCTTTCCTCCTAGAGGCCTCCCCTCCCCACACTAATCCCTCCTTATCACATGATCTTGTTCCCTTCCACTGGTACTTCTTATTACTGCCTGGATTATCCTCATCTATCGACTGCCTCGCCCAGGCAAATGCAAGCTTTTGCTTACTCTTGTACTGTCAGTGCCTATAATGGTATCTGGTACTTGGAAGGTATTCAAGAAATAGTTACGAATGAAAGAACAGAGGAAGGAAGGAGAGGAGGGAGGGGCTGAGGAAAGCCCGAGGTGGAAAGTTCATGTTCAAGGAACTGAGAGAAGGCAAAAATTCCAAGATGAGGGCAGGCAAGATGGTAGATAAAATTTAAGGGGAGACTAGGACAGATTGTGCAGGTAGATGCCTCTGGAAATATTTTATCTGAAGATTAAAACCACTGAGGAGCCTCTAAAAGGTTTAAAGTTGAGAGTAATAAGATTAGGTTTATAGGCCCTCCCTGGTAGCGCAGCAGGTTAAAGCACAGCACCAAGAAGCTAAAGCCACTTCCTCATGAGTTCGATTCCCGCCTGCCCCAGAGGTGACCAAATGGCGTGGCAGACCTCGCCTGACCCACCCGCTGCTCCCCTCAGCAGTGTACTTCGTCCATCTGCCTCTTCTGCTCCCCGCTCTGACTCTCGTGAATCCTCTTACCCTCCGCATCTCTGGCCTGTACCCCAGATACATATGTATGTATGTATCTATATATATATATTTAAATATCACCTGGAATTCAATAAGTTAGGACTCAGGAGCTGCCGTGATACTAACAAAGATCACAGGTATAGAAACAGCCAAGGCTGCTGGGAACGAGGATGGTCCAGAAAAGGAAACATAGCAAGGTAGATTCTAGAAGTCCAGCTCACTGGCTAGCAGAGTAGCATTCACTAAAATGCTAGAAAGTGTCAAAAGAATAGATTTTGGGGAGGCAGATGAAGGCTGACTGGCTCAGGGTACCTTTGATATATCCCTCGGACTTGCCTGGGAGGGAGCTGGATGTCAAGGTCTGGAGTCCAGGAGAAGTGTCAGGACCAGAAGGAAAGAAACACTCAAGAGACATCACCAAACATAATGTTAATGAGTTTGGGGGTGGGGAGGGAGAGAAAGAGAGAGACTAAGGATTCTACTTTCTGATAAGCTTGCTGCAAGCATAGGGTGTTGCTGGAGCCAGGAGACCACAGGCAACTATTTGAAGAATTCTGAAATAATTGAGCCCTGGTCTGATAGCATATAGGGCCCAGCATGGCTATTGTAAGACTGCAATTGGGTACAGAGGGGAGCAGTCAAAGTCTCTCAGAGAAGTATTTCAGGCCAGAATTAACAAGAGGTGTTTGCTATATAACACTTCTAAAAATGATTGCATTCTTACCCTCCCTTGTAACTAGGTGTGGCTATGTAGCTAAGTTCCAGTAAAAGAAACAGAAATATGGGTCTATCTAGGAACATTTGACTAAACAGGAGGGGACACGTTCGACCCCATTGTTTGAAGCATGGAGATGGCTGGAGCTCAAGCAGCCTTGGGATCCAAGACGATAAAAACCAAACCCAGAGATGGCAATGACACTAACTCAAAAATCTAACAATTTCATCGAACTTATCTCCCAATACCTACTTACCACTTCTTTTTTAAAAGAAAGCAAGCAACTATCATCATTAAGCCTCAGTCATTTGAGGATATTCGGTTACGCCCGGTCACCCCTAATCCTAACCGGAACACCAGCCGACTGGCCTGACACATCCCCTGCACTGAGCTGCCCCTTGCTGCAGGTCACATCATTGTCTTGACGGGGAATATCCTCCTCCTTGCCTGTATTTATTTAAACCCATCCATCCTTTGGAGGATGGATCAAATTCCACCTCCCACATGAGACTTCCCTTCCATTTCCCCTGAACTCTAGTGCTGCCTGCCTGCCCCCACTCTGTGGGCATCTGGCCCAGGCTGCCTTCACAGTGATTCAGCCTTCCGCACATCTCCCGACTCCCAGGGAGGCCCCGGGCCTTCAAGCACGCATCCCTATTTTCCAGTCTTTGCAATCCGTGGGCCCCAGGGACATGCAACACAGAGTGATGGACAATGTGCCCCTCCTAAGCCTCCTTCACCTACAGTCAGTATCAGGACGGGCCAGAAAGTAAGCAAATAAATAAACAGGAAGGGAGAAGGAGTACAGGGCAGTTAGCAAGACATCTAAAACTATTCATAATGTCAACCTGGGAAAAAGAACTGATATGCCGCTCTCTAGCTATATTATAATGTAGATGCTCACCTGCCATGCAGTCAGTGGGGCCAGGGGCCCCACTCACATAAAACAATGCCAATGGAGCCCCTGGAGAGGCATGGTGCCAGGGCCCTGGAGGCATGAAAATGAGTGCCTCAGAGAAAAGCAAATCATATAAGCCAATGTATTCTCACCGAACACACTAGCAGTATCTTCTACTCAAACTGATATCAATAACAAATTCCTTTGATTATTTAAAAAGTCTGTTTCAAACATCCTAAAAGCAAGTAAGACCAAGGTAAATGGTTTGCAATGAATAGTTTCTTTGTTAAGACAATCTATACCATTTTTTAAAATTGTATCTCTTTTCACTTCATTGTCACAAAATGCTAAATCCAATAGAAATAGCAAAGGTGGATCAGGGGACCCACTCCTTTGGAGGCAAAGCACTGACACATGTTGACTGGTCAAGAAGATGTCCGCAGAGCTAACTCCTCCTGGAGAAGCTAAATTAGTTTAGTTTTAAAAAGGCACGAGTCTAAACAAACCCAGTTTGTCCACAGGCTTGTCCAGGTTTCCTCAAAACACCCTTACTCAGATTGCTGAGAAGACAGGTGTGGAGAAAGGTGCCTCTGGGGTCCCCATGGGAAGCAACTTCATCAGGGACTTGGAACTCATGCCAAAGACCTCAAAGTCATCATCAGATGACCTTGAACCTAAGGAGATGAACTTGCAAAGAGCCAGTTGAAAAATAAGTTTCCAGATCAAAATAATCCTCCTGCCCTTTGAGATATGCCACTGGTGTGGAAAATCAGCTATTCACAAGGGCGGAAGATGTAGCACAGGTCAGTTGCCCGCTCTGAGGCAAGCCCTGCCTTCCTTCCTGCAGACAGTTTGAGCACAACTTAGATAACTGTTTCTCCGCCACCTCACTTCTGTTGAAAGCCAGCCATTCTTAGTCTGCCTGCCAAAACTGCCCCCTTCCGGGCCTAGCCAGGAATCCCAGCCAAACCGCAGGGCCAAATGCCCCGGGGGGATCCTGGCCTGTGCATAAGCAGGGCCTCTGGGAAAGCCTCATTTCAGGCTGAACTGCCACCTGGAACCACCAGGTGTCAGTATTGAGTAGGTCGGCTCCAGGCCTGAGTCTGCAGGGAATTTCTGCCAGACCCTGGACCAGGAGCCACCAAATGCTGAGGCTTTGGGGACCAGCAATGCTCTCTGCAACCTTAGAGTATTTCATTTTCTTGTTGCAAAATCGCTATGCAATCCCTAGATAGTTCTAATTCTACATGCTTCACACACTCAGAGAAAAGACTAAGGAGTGCTCCCTTCAATAAAAACTGGGGTCTTTACTTTTCAACCAGGAAAATGGAACATAAAACAAGATTCTCTTATCTTTGCCAATTATCAAATGATAATTTCGGCAGTTTATCTTAGTCCTGAGATTTAAGGGGTTTCATTTGTAATGCTTCAGGCACTGTTTGGATGCCCAGCCCACAGGAGGGAGAATTCAGAAAAAACAACAACAATGAATTGTGCAAAGCCAAGGCCACTTCACTACCTGCTTTATTGAGCTGTATCTAAACTGTTTTCCCTCATCAGGTGCAATATCATCCACTGAAATATGGGACCTGTGAGTAGCTGAAGCGATATCAAAATCTGTGCTTTATTGGTTACAGCTTTTAAACTACGAGTGTCAGGTAAGCTCTATCATATCCATAGCTCATTCCCTCTCGGATAAAAGGCAGTCCTTTGAAACATGAGACTGTGCTGAGCTGGACCCAGGGTCTAGGATGCCACTAAGCACTCCCAAAAGAATGCATCCATTTACTTCTGCCTCCCCACACTCAAAGACACAAGGCTGTCAGCTGAGCACTTCTTCCCTCTGGGTCCTGGAGGTATCTCGTGTGTGCTCCTGCTGCGAAGAAATCCCTTTACTATAATCCAATATGCCTGGTTTCCAATATCTCACAAGCAAAGATGCTGAGGACAGGAGACATACAATCTTCTGGATGAAGGACCCTCTCAGGGTTCAGCTTAGAGTTCTGCAAATAGCTTCAAGGTAGCATCTTGCAATGCGTAAACACTTAAAGGTGTTGATACTAAACGGCAGCACTTCAAGACCAGGAAAAGCAGTCCTGTAGCTGGGACCCCAAAAGTTGTCCCAACTATCCCTGTAACTGCCGCATCATTGCAGAGAAAAACTCAGGGCATTTCTAGACAGAAACAGTCACCAACTAGATCAAAAGTCCCAAAGGGACCTGCCTAAGATTTAGCCCTGATGCCACATGTATAGTTTATCTCTGTCTACATTCCTTTACTGGCAAGAAACATTACATTGAGAGGTAGGGAGGCAGCTGTAGGGCATTTCTCTAGATAGAGAGAATGTACAGATCTTCCTTAACTTTACAATAGAGTTACGTCTCAATCATAAATTGCAAACACCGTAAGTCAAAAATGCATTGAATACACCTAATCTACACCTTAGCTTATCCTAAGCTACCTGTGTCAGGTACTGTGTCAGAATGCTTATATTTGCCTACAGTTGGGCAAATTCATCTAACACGGCGCCTAGCTCATGATAAAGTGTTGCTATTTCCTATTATTGATTGAACATGGCCCTGAAAGTGAGTAACAAAACAGTCGAATGAACTTAACAAGGTTGGAAGACTCTGGGCCAGGAGAACAAGTGAAGGACTGAATTGACACTAGATGCTAGAGGACGAGGACGCTACAGAGACAAGGTCAGCAATGCCTCCACCCTCTAGTGGGAATGGCAGAGGCTGCTTGCCTATTGATGGCAGGGCTGCCTGGGAGCCCTAGGTGCAGGAAAAGACCAAAACTTGAAAAGCAAAATTCCAACCACTGACTGTTGCTTTTACACCATCATAAAGATGAGAAATCGTACGTGGGACTAAGTCAGCGACCGCCAGCACAGTGACACCCAGGATCTGGGCGTAGCCAAGGAGATGGTTCCCTCTCCCTGCAACTTGGAGTCACGGCCGCCTGTCAAAGTCTGGCCCACCCTAGCAACCACAGTCCAGTTCGTGTCTTCTGAAAACAAGTGTCTAGACTGAGAAACATGACACAGACAGCTAAGTACACGTTTGTGGAGTAAATCGCCAGTCTCACCGTTTGTTGATGTTGAGAAACAGTGGTAGATGTTGCTCGAGGTGGTGCTACAGTTCTGCCAGAGGTCGGTCGAATGTTGGTGGCCCACCGTCCATTGCTAGAGAGAAACAGACACCAAGCTCACGCATGTAGTGAGGAGTGAAGGCGAAGAGGGGAAGGCGCAGGCAGCTCCTCAGCCCCTCTGTGTGCCCCTCCTCTGCCTGCCTGCAGTGGCAGACAGAGGCCTCCTCCTGGGCAGGGAAGGAGAGAGCTGGCCGTCTGCTCCAATGAGTTGACAGTGGACCAGTATTTTTCCAGTGAGCAGCTCTTTGCAAACGGAAAAGCGTCCGACACACGTAAGGTGTATGGACCCCTGCATGCAGCCTGGTGAGAGCCAGGGGCTCCACCCAGGATCCCGCATGCAAGCTGTCTGTCCTCCCTCCTTTCCTGAGCGGCACTCTCAAGCCACCACCTCTCTGTACCCATTTCCTTACAATTCCTATAATCCAGAAAGATTACCACAGAGTATAACTAAGACATCGTGAAGAGGTTTGTAAATGATAAACCAAGTCACAAATCCCCAACCTATTTTTTTCTCAACCTTTGAAATAGGCAGGAATACCATGCCGAGGTTGCTTTTTGTTTTAATTTTTTAATCTAATCCATGCCTGGGATTTGTATTATATTAACAACGTAAAGCCGCAGTCATGTAACTGCTCGAGTCTGTGCTCATTCTCATAGCTAAGAAAGTAAGTTTAAATTTTAATGTGTGCTTGCTTGGTGCTTGTTAGTTTTGCCATAACGATTTTTCTGATGAGCTGTTCCGAGGGGCTGAGGTTCAACCAAGAAGGTGCTGTGTCCACATCTCAAAGTGGCTCCGGGACTGTGAGCACTTTTCCGGAAAAACTCATTTTAACCTTTGAATTTCAAGTCCTTAACGGGGGCTTAATGAGCTAAGCCGCCGTCTGACTTAAGACATTTGGCGAAAAAAATACTTCATAAATACTCCACTTCCTTCCTTAAAGAACTTGGACCAAGGGAAATGCTAAACACTCATCAAACGTAGGTCCGGGAACCCTGGCTCTGCCCTGAAATTGTCTGGCTGAACGAGAGGCCTGCCTGCGCCGCTGACCTCGTCCAGCCTTGCTTCCTTCCTACCCCTGAAGCTGCTCTGGTTTTCTCAAAACAACTTAAAAGAGGCGGTTTGCCAGGAGCTGCAAAGTGCCCCAGGTCTCCTGAGACTTGCTGTTATTTATCAGCGAGTAACATCACCGCTGAACCAGAGGTTGCACAGACCGAGCTGCCCCCACCACCCCGAGGCCCAGGCGCGCGGGGTGAGCCCCGCCGGCCCCGCAGTCCACCCGGCACTCACGCTGACGATCGTGGACACCAGCAGCAGCACCAGGACCGCGACGTGGAGGATGATGATACTCAGCAACAGGAGGAGCATTCTGGCAGTTCGTTCGGCTCAGCGGAGTTTTTGCCTGCGGGAGAGAGAGCCCAAGCTGGACGGGAGGCCGCGCGAACTGGCCAGGACGAGCGCGGGAGGGAGGAGCGCGCGGAGGGAGGGTCCCAGCACTAGCGGAATGCCGGGGCCGGCACCCCGCCCGCCCGCCCGCCTACTCGGGTGGGGGCGCCTTCTAGCTGCCCTGAGGCCCGCCGAGAGAGGGCAGCAGCCGATCGCAGGATCTCTGCCCAGCGGCCAGCTGGGTCCGCTTGTGACGGAACATCTTCTCTTTGGAACAAAACAAGTGGTACGCACGCACGTCAAGTCACCCCAGGAGGAGAGGTTTTTCCAGAATGGCAAGCCGAAGTCACTGCAGGTCTCCACCCGTGTGGGAAACCTTCTGGGGACAGCCCTACGCGAGGAAGGGGATAGAAGGAGGAGCGCGCACGTCCGTTCGCCGAGGCACTGCTTCACAGGGGGAATTGTTTTACAGCGTGGAGGAAGGGGAGGCAGATAGTCGCCCAGATTTCTGAGAGAGGCTGTGGGGCACCAGCGCCGCGCTGTGAAGCGGAACGTGTGGTGGAGCTAGTTTCCCAGATCCCAGTGCGCCCACATTCCGTTAGTCTCCAAATTTCCACCCGTTCTGCCAGCGCAGGAGAGCCGCCCTGGCTCCAGCACAGCCTAGCAGAGGCCGCGGCTCCGGAAAGTCAGAGCGGAGCTGGGTGGGAAGGAGACCGGGAGAGAGTGGTCAGGACCCTGCTCTTTCCTCCCACCACCGCGTGAGCCCCAGCAGCCCCCGAGGGCGGGCCAACCTCTAACGGACTAGCCTCCAGCACTTTCGCCCTTCGGGTGCCGGCTGCGCCCCAGCCATCCAGCGCTCGCAGGCGACCTGGTCCAGACTGGTCGCTCTGTGACAAGGCCCAGGAGCCAGGATAGAAAGAAGCAAGGTGAGAAGGAGAAGCAGGGGAGGGAGGATGGTGGTGGTGGTTCAAGGGCTGAGTCCCAGCAGGATTGCAGCAGTTCAGAGCGAACAGGACTTCTCCGAGTTCTGTGCGCCTACTCTCTCATGACACCGTGGAACTGTGGAACTAAGGCTTTCAAAGACCAGTTGCGCCTTTGGGGTCCATTTCAGGACAGAGTCATGGATAATTTCAATTACTGTTTTTAAAATACCCAATCCCAGGCCCCTCCGCTTCTATCCATAACCAATAAATTCAAAGAAACCTGAGAATGTACAAGAAGAAATAAGCAGCATTTTCTGGTATCTCCCAGAAGCTTTAACTCAAATGACTCTTAATTCTGGGAGCAGCAACAGGAGGATGCTTGGATATCTGGCTAGAACTTGAGAAGTGTCGACAGGATTGGGAGACTACCGAGAATGTCCAAAGCAGGGACTGCTTTGCCTTTGAGTCCCCCATACGCCCTTCTCCAAAAGAGGAGAAAACTGCTCGAGTCCAGCCCCACATCCCAAACCCACCACCCGCGCCCCATGTAGGCTGCAAACCATAAAACACCCCGCAAGTATTCCTACAAGCCCCCTACAAGCTTGTTAAGAACTACAGCAGGCAGACTGTAAGACCAACCGTGGCAGGTCAGCCGGTGCCCAGGGCTGAAAGCACAGGAATCTGGTCAGTCCAAACCCGCGCGCGCTCCGCGCCTGCTGGCACCATGGAAGGAAGATGCCCGCTTCTCCTCTATCTTCTCTACGTTCCCTACCAAAACACTTACAGCCCAAAGGGATAGATGTCCTCAATCCTCAGAGTTGAGTGGCTTCGGGCACAGAACTCGGGTGCGTTCGCTGGGCTGCTAGCGTCCCCAAAGACTGCTGCACTTAGGGACTGCGCGCCAAGCAAGGGGCCTGGGGGAGGCTGCCGCGTTCCCCTTTAACCGGAACAACGCCCTGTCTGCGTCGATGCAAAAGGGTGTGTCCCTTGGTCAGCGTGTGCTGGGCGGGACGCTGGGAGGAGAGAGGGCAGGAGGGAGGGAGATCTGGAGGTAGTCACTGGATCTTAAATGCGCCTCTGGAAAAAGTCTATCATGGCAAAAACACTGCAACTTTTACTCAACTGACAGGCAGGTCAGCTTTCACCTCCCCTTCTCTTGGCTCCTCCCGAGTTTATGGAGACCAAGCGTTGACCAATAAACGAGCCCCTGTCCCCTCAGTCCACTCGGGAATAGCCTACCAGAGGTCGCCCTGCTGGGTGCCCAGAGGTAGGTTTACAAGCTGTGGACTCTGCTGGGGCTGGGAGCCGGAAGCCGAATTCCTCTCCTAACTCCTCTGATGGAGCTGGCATCTAAGGGCTGGAAGACATTCCTCTGGGATCCTGGGCACCTGGCCTGCTCTGGCAACTTGGCTTGGCATCAGTGTACCACACCTGCTGCATCCCTTTGCTCCCAGCCACCTGCTCTTTTCTGCACCTAGGGGATATGCTGGTCCTGGAATTCCAGAGTACCTACTTAGAGGCCCAGCTTCAGGGAGAGTGAGGGGAAGGAGGGACAGTCTGGTGATCAGTAGATAAGGTGCCCTAGAAATTGAGCACAACCAAACCACAACCCTGTATTCTCCAGGTAACAGGTGATGTTTGGCTGACTGGGCTCTAACCTTTCTGGCCCCCAGGAGGTAAGCCTTTCAGGTAGGGAAGGGCAGCCAGGGAAATCAGCTGACTCTTCTGCCTAGAACATGGTGGTTCCATAAGGGCTACAAGGAGAGTAGCTAACTCTCTTGCAGGAGTGGCAACCGTGGGCCCCCGGGAGCTACCAGCCTTGCCTCATGAACAGGACCCCGGAATGTGAATGTGCCTCTAATGCAGCTGCTTATACACATGTACACATACCCCTGCCTATCAGTGTAACTGTGTCACAAAACCTCACCCCTTGAGATGTATGAACTACTTCCCTCCCGTTTTACTGTTTGCAAGTAGTGCTTAGACTAGTGCCCATTTTTATCTTTAAGTAAAAATAATCTATTTCAAAATTCCATTTTTATCTTTAAGTACAAATAATCTATTTCAAAATTCCATTTTTATCTTTAAGTAAGAATAATCTATTTCAAAATTCTTCAAACAATGGTCTTTTTAAATGTCTACATTATCAAATTAAAAAAATACTTGTGGCCCTCCCTCATGGCACAGTGGGCTAAAGTGCAGCACTGCAAGCGAGCAGCAGTCGCTTCAGTGTGAGTTCGATCCCCGGCCCAGGAGGTGACCCACATGGCATGGCAGACCTCTCCTGACCCTCCCGCTGCTCCCCTCAGCAGTGTACTTCAATGATCTGTCTGTTCTGCTCCCCACTCTGCCTGTAGTGGATCCTCTCACTGCCCCTGCACCTCTAGCCTGTACCCCAGCTCTGTATGCATAAATATATAAATCTTTGAAAACATACTTGTAAAAATGTTTTCTATGCCGATTGTGTACCAAACACTTTACTGGACCTTAGACCTTGTCTGAGAGATAGTGTGGTACAATGGTTAGTGTCTGACTCTGGACCAGGCAAACCTGATGATCCTGCTTACTCAGGCCTGTGAATCTGAGCAGTCAGCTATAGATTACTGAGCTCCACTTTCCTCATCTTGAATAGTTCTGCCTAGTTTCCATAGTTATGGTGACAATTAAAGGAGAAAAAGTGTGAAACAGCACAGTGTCTGGAACATAATAAGGGACCAGTGCCTAGTAATTTATCTTTGTTGTTGTTCTTCACACTTAACTCTCACAGGAACCCTCCAAGGCAAAACTGATCACCTCTGATCAAAAACAGCTTCTAACTTAGGGCCATCTCGCAAGAGTGCACACGCACAGCGATCAGGAACATGTTTTGTCTGCCTGAGAGTCACGGTACCTGCCAGGTTTGGACTCCTGATTTGCTTTATACCATAAAGACTTTTATTTACTTAACCCACAATTATGCGGTTTTTATACTGGGCACTAGTCTAAGCACTTTATATAAGTACTGACATATTTAACTCAAGATTTTCTTTCTCTTCCTTTCTTTCCCCAAATCAACTTTTTAGAGAGGCATATACCTCTAGAAAAATGTAAGGCACAGCTATTTTTTCTTTCCTTTTGAAGCCAGACCCCACTCCCCCATGGGCGTCCCAGCAAGCCTATCTCTATCTGTCACTGCCTGCTCTGGTCTCCCTCTAGGTGAAAGAGGATGAGACGTTGGCCACACCCAGGGCCAGCCAGGCTCCTCTTCAGGTGGAAGTTTCTCCTTACACTGCTCACCAATCCCAGGTTGCCTGAAGCAGATGTGTGGGCAGAGCTGTTTCCCACCTGAGAAAAAGCATCTGAATCCCTTCTCCTGCCCAGTCTAATGCACTGGAGTTTCTAGATGCTCTCAAAGGACCCCACGCGCCTCCCCAGACAGAGTCTACATCCAGTTCCTAACCAAGGATGTCAACAAACCCCTGACTCTCCAGTGAATTCCAACACAAACACTCTGTCTCCACTGCAATCCTTTCCGTGTGTGGCTTGCAAGGGTAAGGGGATTGAGCAACTCTCAGCAAAGCCTAAGCACATAGCACCCAGACGCACAGCGCCAATAAAACTCACCAGACCAACCAGTGTAACCCCTTCCTCCAAGGACTCTGTCTGCAGTCAAATGCAAGAGCTGCAAAGACAGCCCTCCCCACAGGGCAGTGGAGAGCAGCGGCTGGCACACTCTAAGCCCCACTTCTTCCAGCAGGCTCCCCGAGATGCTCCCTGGTGGTGTTCCCTGTAACTAAAGCCAAACCAGGCGTCTTTCCAGTTTATTCAGGGGCTGGTCCAATGCTGGGATATGTCATGGTGGCCTGAGAGCCTTCCAGCCTCTACTGCTTAAAGAGACAGTGCCCGGCTTTATGTATTTTCCAAAACACAGTGATTCCAAGAGGCCCTGCAGACACGGGGAACCTGGAATCAACAGGGCAAACAGCTTTGGGAGTGCCCAAAATCTGTGATGCCAAGGCTATTTGCGCTGCAAGTGCCAGCTGTGTAACAGCAAGGAGGACCCTCGGTCTGCAGTGCCCAACCCTCACCTCCCAGGGACCTCTCCCAAGATGAAGTTCCTGCTAAAGGCCTGTGTACACAGTGTGATATGCGTGTGGGGAGTTCACTTTTAATCAGCAGCAGCATTTTAAGGAGATCAAACATTGTAGAGTTCATTCCTCACATCACCCCAGAGAACCAAAGGTTCCAAAGTCCCCAATTCAGGTCTCTAACTCTGGCTAGAAAGAGCCTCTGTGGCCTGCTCTCCCTGTCTAGCCCCCACTCCAGACTAGAATTTTATAATAAAACTCAGGAAATAGATTCTTGTGTTTTTTCACGTGTCCTTAATAGAGTGATCATTAAATGACTTTCATGAGAGAATTCAATTCAAGCAAACAAAGCTGTGTTGAAGACATTGGAAGCTGTCAGGATGGACAAGAAGAGTGATTGAGAAGATCTGATGTTCTGAGGCAGACAAATGGAAGTGTGATGTTCTTCAGACGCTCTGTAGCTCTGCCCCCTCAATGAGCCTTCCATTTCTAACAAGTTCTCCTTCTGTCAGGAAGTACCGAGACAAGAGGTTTCATCTGACTGAATAGATTTCCTGGCACCTTCCAAGGTCAAAGGTCCTCCACTGCAGGCCCCATAGAATTTGGGCCATCCACCATTTCCACAGACATTTTGTTTGTTGAGCTCTACAATCAGGATGGAGGTGCAGTGCTCCCCCCGCCCCCACTCCGAGTTCTGCCCCTAGACAGCATGGTTCTCTTCCCCATGGTTCTCTTCTTTTTCCTCTGTTGAAGATATTATTTTTCCCTAGCAGCAGTGCTTAGTCTGCTGATTAAAATCACCTACGTTTTGAGAAGGGCCCAGAAAAGCTGACCCAGTGGGCTGGGCTGGGTGGTTTTTGTTATTCCCTTGATGATCCAGTGTCCGGCTAGACTGTCAAATGGTGTCAAAGTCCCTGTTTTCCTTCCAGCTGCTTTCTGCTCCGGGGCCCAAATCGAGGTGAGCCCAGTGTGGGCTGCAGTGTTAGACAAATTATGGTTCATACTCCTGCCAGAATAAACAGGGGCATGTGTGTGTTTACTGTGTGTGTGTGTGTGTGAGAGAGAGAGAGAGAGAGAGATCCTCGTTTAATTCTCCCCGATGTGGTTTTCCTCTCACCTCCCTGCACACCCCTTCTTGGGTGCCCTCATAATTAGACCCTAAAGGCTACATGGAGAGGCTGCAGCCCCTCACACTGGGATGAAGACTGGAGTCATCGTGAAGATCATTTCTGGTCAGAGGAAGAGAGGCAGGCGGTGTTGGGGATTGGGAAGCGGGCATAGAGCTTGCTTCTGGCTGGACTGACCAATCTGTCTAACCCTTTTCTCTCCAAAAGCTCCTTGTTCCAAGACCTGTTCTCATGGACTCTGTCTCTTGGTCTCTGCATCTCTTGCATCCCCTGAGGACCTGCTAGTTGACAGAGTCCTGTGTGCCACAATTCCTGAGGTTTTGAGGTGCCAGAGCAGGGCACTGCTGCCTTCCACTGGCCACTGCTGCCTTCCACTGGCCACATCCACAAGGTCACACATTAGTGTCCACCCATCTGGACTCGCTCTCTTCCGCCTGCGGCCAACAGAAAAATATGCCTTCCTGGGGCTCTCTTTCCCTCTTCTGGTGTCCACTTCTTGGTCAAATGTGCCTCCTACTCCAGGCATCTGTGTTGAGGATGCGTCCTCAGGGTCATGGAGTGTACCCCATTCTTCTTCCTGCCATGATAAGAGATAGAATATTCACTCAATCACATTTAGTATTTCCTCATTTTATAAATAGGGCAAATGAAGATTAAGGGAAGAGCTCCTTGACAATCTATCATCCGTAAGTCACTGGCAAAAATAATAATAACAGGAATAGCTCATATTTACTGGCTATTTACTAGGTGCCATTCGGAACATTTTGTTTGAATCTAATTTAATCCTTACAGCAACCTTATGAAAAGGCATCACTGTCATCCTCTTTTAGAAGAGAAGGAATCTAAGACACAGTCAGATGTTAGCTGACTTTCTCAAGAAATGACAGCGACTGGACTCAAGCCAGGCATTCTAGCTGCAGCGCCTGAATTCCTGACCCTGCGCTATTTTGCATCCTGCCACACTTCTAATTGTGTCTAGCATCCACAGCACATTTAGATATTTTTCCTGTTGCTGCCATAGACACAATACATAATACACAAATTTTCTTTTTTCAACAAAAATTATATCTATAGACACATCCACAATTTTTTTCCATTTAAAAAAAGGCAAAAAAAAAAAGTCCTAAAACCTACTGATTGCCCTAGTGTTCCAGGCCTGTGAACCCCCCCATTTCCAGCACCCTGACCTTGAGACCCCTAAAGAACACACCTATCCACTGCCAGCCCTGGAGGATCCCCCATGGAGCTGACAGGTTGAGGTTATTAGACCTTCACTGTTGTCCACAGAGTGAATCCAAGCAGATTCTGGAAGTGGGAGGTGGTTCCCTTCTATTTTGCACTACAGCTACGAAAGTGTCATTTCACATGGTATCTCACATGACAGGGAATCATTAGGATCATTTTCTATGTGCAGAAACTGAAGCTTGGAGAACTGACAGTTTCTTTCAAGTCCAGCAAGGAAATGCCACAATGGGAAACTTGAAACCAGTTCCTCTGATTCCCAAGCAGGCACTTTTTTCATGACACAGACTCCCCAACAAGAAAGCTGAGGTGAGTGTCCATTGGGCATTTGTCCAGCTGATGAAGTTGTCATTGGAGATTCTGTTTCACCAGGCACTCGGTCAGTATCTGGGGAGTGTTTATACTACAGACGAAGTCTTTCCTGTTTCATGACAGCCAGCAGCTTGTGTGGGCGTTCTTGGCGAGGCTGGGATGCAGCTGGTCTGAAAGGGTCCTCAAAAGTCAGATTATTGCCTCATTTAGACTCATCAGGACTCTCAGACCTAAGTGAGGGAGATCGCTATTAAAAAGGCAAGCAAAGGGGGAAAAGAGGGCAGTGGGAAAGGACAGGAAAGAGGAAGGTAGAAAGGGGAGATAAAGGAAGTGGAAGAAAGAGAAGGGAGAAGGAAGGAACCCTAAAGGAGTCAGTTTGACTTTCACAAATAGATCACTCTATACACAGGGATAAATTACATCATCTCCTAATCTCTAGAAAATGTTTTTTTATGAACAACACAGAAACAGCTGGAAAACTACCCTAAAGACACACAAATTCAAGTTGTCCCTGGACCATTCCCTAAATTACAGCTTTAAAATTTACCAATTTGGGCCTCCTGGTGGTATAAGAGTTAGTCTCAGCACTATCAACACTATTACTGCTGAGCCTGAGTTCCATCTGGCCAGGGAGCTGACCACACATGGCGGCCAGGGAGGTGACCCACATGGCACAGCAGACCTCTCCTGGCTCACCTGCTGCTCCCCTCAGCAGTCTGTTTCAGTCAGCCTGCCTCTCTAATTTCCACTCTGTCTCTGGGGAATTTTCTCACCTTCCCCGCAGCACCTCTGGCCTATGCCCCAGTTCTTCCATGAATAAATAAATATTTTAAAGATAAATAAAATTTACAGATTCATCATAAGCCAATGGCATCTTAAGTTTAAAGGGGAAAAAGCACAGAATGATTATGCTGTGCCATTGAAACAATCCAAAGCACAAAGAATGCTTTGTTCTTAGATGCATTGTTGCTTAGGAAAGCCAGATTCCAGAGACGAAAGTGGAGGGGGAGAGAGTCTCCCCCAGACAACTCTCTCCCTCTGAAATCTCATGTGCCAGCAGAGTAAGGAGCCAGAGCAATTTAAGGAAGAGAGGATCTGAAACTGATTTGTACTAGGATTTGAAAGCTCTGGAATTTCTCTAGCACACAGTCCTGAGCAACACTTTTCCACTCCAGAAGAGACAGGCTCCCTGATTTGGAGAAGGACCTCAGTCTTGACATACCAGTGCATGGGACAGGTGCGGGTGAGGTGGATCTTGGAGCCTCTGCAGACCACGTAAAACAGCACCAAAGAGGCAGCCTGGGCTTGATGTCAGAGATTGTCCTTGCTGCAGAAAGGGGACGTGAATGACTACGCAAAGCCAAGGGAGTGCTTGGCCAGGCGGAGAGGGCACACCAAGCCAGCAGGCATTAATCTCCAGCCAGACATAGCGAGGCACGTGGAAGCGCCTTGCCTACCTGCGTCCTTGTCCCCTTGCTATGTCTGTCATTCTGTGCCTCAGAGCTACAGGAGCAGGGTTGCACTGTAGATGATCTTAAGAGGAGATGTGCTTCATCTCTAAGTCCCTGAACCACTTATTAAGTGTGAAACCTCAGAGAAAGCCAGGGAAGTTCACACACAAAGGTCAGATCCTTTTAAGAGGTTCAGTGAAAAACTGGGCAAAGCTTCAAGTGCTTTTACTCTTTATTGTTAAAGACCAGGAAATTTCTAATCCAGGGAACTTCAGTGTTAAAATGAGGCAATGACCTTAGAATTTTCATTCACTAATTTAATATTTAGAAAATTAATTTAAAATAGTCCATGGAATGCAAGTTTTTCACTATAAAAGTATTTACTAGGACGCTTTGTACAGTGCAGAAAAAGGTGAACTGCCTAAATCTCAAATAGGGGAATGATTGGGTGAATTTGGGGAATGCTAATACAATGATAAAATATGCTATATTGAAAATAACACTGAAGATTATTTATTGAAATTATTGAACGAAAGTTAGCAGTGTGAAGTTTGTGGGGGGAAGTTCTCAAAATACCCTAGAATTTATTGTCATTGTACTAACTCTCTCATTTCACATCTGCAACAGTCCCAGGAGAAGTGGACTGAAGAAGTCCCTGAGGCACTGAGCGGTTGATATTGCACCCGAGGATGCACAGCTGGCAGCTGTTGGAGACAAAATGTAAACTTTGACAGTTTGAAGTCAAGATCACACCTTTTTTTTAAGATCATGACTTAACCACAAACTCCATCAAATGTATAGTCCTAGACACACTCCAAGTTCCAGAGCCACAAAAATAAAATTTGAGAGACCGCAAAGTTTGTTGAATGCACTGCAATAGAAACACTGGTTTCCAAGTGCTAACATAAAGCAAGAGAAATAGATTTAAATGAAATTGAACATATCCCTGATTGAGAATCGCACATGTTAGCCTCAAGTCTCCATCATGGTGACTCTGACATTCTGGCTTGTATGCAGGAAATGGGCCCTGAGTCTACCCCAGGGAGGGACGGGGGAACAGGAACTAAACTTTCATCTTTATCTTTCATACTATCTCCCAGCAGAGTCACATGCCCAGGCACAGAGGAACAATGACAGTTGTGTATCTTGCAATGTTGAGGGTAAATGTAAGCATTTACATAGACCACAGATCTGGTCATCTATTTTTTACTTAACTACATATATTGGGGGGACCACCCCTTCCAAAAAAAAAGAAGTGGCCTGGACTCATTGATCTTGAGGGACCCTGAATGAGCCAACAGTTCATTGGTTTAGGTGTGTAACTTTGATTCTAAGAATCTGTATTATCCACAACAAACACCTGGTGTTTGAGGAAAAGCAAACTGAGAAGTTCGTTTATGTTCATCTGACCAAGGGAACATCCTATGTGACTGTCAATGATCCCACCCCTCTGCACTGTTCTCTCTCTCCCACATCCAATGTTATGATGTGTAATAAAATATCATCGATCCCTGAATGTCACTACCTCATGAGGGCCTCAGTGACTGGGCTGTTTGGGCAATCTCAAGGCTCTTGAATTTTCCTTTCCAGAAAAGCATTTCAAGTGTGTTCCCAGAGGATGGTCTTCTTGCCATGTACCTCACTTCTATAGGGTCTTAGATCATTGAATATATTCCTGTGACATTGAGCCAATACCTGTCGATCATTGAACATATACGTATAGTGGTGAAGCATTATTTGCCAGCTCATCAAACTTATGTTTCCAGATTCTCTCCAAGACTGGAGTTCCATGACACTCACTGTTAGAAACACCAGCTAACTATCATCCCAGTTCTGATGTTCTAGTCTCCTTCAATGGAAGTAAGTGGAAGAAACTGTCCATTGATTATGGACATTTCGAGAAATGAAGACTGGCAAAAGGCATTGGCCAATGCTTACAAGTCATCCAGTTTTTCCCAGGTAGGGAAGCAAGAACATACATAGAGTCTACCAAAGAAATTTGTCACTCAAGTTAGGAACAGGAAGGATGTGATCTGAGTCATGCAGGGCCACATCATTCCCAATGGCCACTCAGGCTTCCTTGGCAATGTGTTTACTCTGAATGGTTAGAGGGAAGGGGAGTATTTCAACCCAGGAGGTGATCTCATATCATGGTCTCTGGAGGAACACCCCAGATCCTAACTAGGGTGCAATACAACTGCTCCAAACTGGCCACTGTGTACTGGTTCCCAGCTTGTTTATTCACTGCAGGCTGAGATCTGTTCATTCTGTAGCCCACTAGCATCTAACTCAAATATTTGCACAACCAATTGTTTTAAAAATAGCACAAACTACCAGATTTTTAGCCATTTAGAGCTTGTCTGTGTGTTTTACATACCCCATGAAATCTCACCCCATCTCTGCTGGCTATTGATGACATGGAGCCTTGTAGTTGTGACCCCAAGTGGTTTTGGTCCTTCAGAGTTCTCAGACTCAGAAACCCCAACAGGACAAGTAAACCTTTCAGAAGCCAACTCTCTCAGGCACATTTTCCCTTCCCTCTCTCTGGTGGCTTTGGTGCCACTGTAGACACAAGACAGCCTCATGCTTTCAGGGACCTGCCTTCCATGCAACCCTATCCAAGCACCATATGCTTAAGTTTGTTGTGTGTTAATGCCTCCCATGGGCCTATCTTTTTCTTAGATCATCCCCAAAGACTTTCCAACAAACCACAGCATATAAATAGAGGTGAAACAGAATACTAGAGCCGTTGCACAGGAATCCATCCATGTCCCTAGAATTCCTGCAACAAGAGAATAGCAGGAAATCCTCCAGAAACACAGACACATCCAGGCCACTGCAGCTTCCTCAAATAACAGAAGAAGGAAGAATTTCTTCCAGAGAATCAAGGATGACAGTGGTTGTCCTGAATTGCCAGCGATAGGCCTTGCCAACTGGAAGAACTTCTGAAAAAGAACCTGCACATTATTGAGTTGAGAGAGAACCTATGATGAGGTTGAATGTACAGACCACTCAGCCATGAGCTGTGCACACTAAAACTGGTACACACACCTGCATGTAAGCTCGGGGGCTGTCCCCACACCCTCCACTCAGACAGAGAGCCGCTGGGCAGTGTTCCCCCTCGGGTGACCAATGGAGACAGTTTTCATCCACCGATTTCATCAATTGATCACCCACCCTTACTCCTTACACACATGTCATGTGTGAAGACTGGGCACAGCTGAAACTGGCTAGTGTAGTCTTAACAATTACACATCAACATGTCCCTCCCTGCCTTACACCAGTAGTTGCTTCCATAAAGGAAACGAAAGCCATACAGTGGCTCTTACTAAGGTCACTGGATTTAGCGGTCTCCTTCCATGATGAGAGAGTAAACAGAAGATGACTAAGCATTTTTGGCATCCAAGACCATCCAACGTCAGTACCAGTCTCTGCGAGAAAGAAATTTTGAATGTCTGAACCTCAACTATGTGAGGAAAAGGAAAGCTGAAGACTTCTTACAACAATATTCATTCATAGCTATTTATTGAGTAGCTATTATGAGTCAAGAGCAAACAACATCACTTGGCTTCAGCAGTCTTCATTGGAATGCAAAACAGCCATAAATCTTTCCGCCAGATCTGGAAGACTATTTGCAATAAAGTTGTCTGACCCTTCCATTAAACAGTGCAGTTTACCCCTACACTCTTTGAATCTGCACATGGCCACATAGCAAATTGACTCCTACTCAGTCTTGGTGTTCTGGGGCCTGTAAAATTGACTTTAAGAGCTGGCTCTGCTGATTTTCTGAAGCAAGTGGGTAGGCTCCAGAGTTTGGGAAGGCTCCTGTGTCCCATGGGAATTTCCTGACTCTATGAAGACTCAGGAATTTTCTGAGTCTGTGTTTCTGTGGGAAACCTATGGATCAGTCATGAATCCTATGGATTTGTGGGGTGTTCTGTGGCACCGCACAACTTGTCCGAACAAATAATGGTGAAGCAGCATGGTTATTTCTTCATTTCTCATCCATCACATTTTTAATTTCTAACTCATCACATGATCCCACCAGACCTACTAGAGAGATTTGTCAGCTGATAATGCTCTTGGAGGCCTTGTAACATAAAATTGCTATAAATATTTCCAAATTTTACTCTCAGTTTCTGTACTTATCTCCCTGCAGCCCTGTAACAGTTTGTGAACTGGCAATGGTCCTAGATGAGAACTACATTTTGAGCAGTACTGCTGTAGGAAGGGTTGAAAATGGGGGGGAAAAAACTATGAAAATAATAAGAATTGAAGTAAAAATTTTAAAAAATTTTTGTAAAGAAGGCTGAGGCTGGCCTTAAGGTATGCATAGCCCCTGGCCTAGAACCATCAACTCTTGCCTGTGGCATTAGCTTAAGCATTAAAATTTTCATGAAAGTTGGGCCCAAATGGTATCTCTTTAGTCACCAATGTAAGGTCTATGGAAAATCTAATAGCAGAAAAACTTCTGTGAAGAACAGAACCCTGACATGGGCAGGGTGAAGAATAATAAAAATAATAAAACTCTCAGCATTTAGCACCTGACTGGCCAGAAAAATAGTTGTAGCAGAAAGGGTCATTCTACAAACACCTGTGAGCCAGCTTGGCCCTGAGTTTTGGTGCAAGGAGTGCTGGGGGTGGCTGGCTCAGAGGGCTGCAGGACTAGCACCCAGCCAATGGAATGAGGCATCCCTGCTCCAAATATCTATCAGTCACCACTTTCTTAAACACCTGCAGACATCAGGAACATAAAGTATCATATCCAGGAGAATCTGCAGAGTGCTTCAAGGCATGTTCCTTGAAATGTCTTCCTATGGGATAATCTTGCAGCATTAACGTTTTCTTCTCACAGGTCAGGACAAAGCTGGAAATACTTTGCAATACTCTACTGTGTTGCAGCAAAGTTAAAAACACTACAGATGGACCCTCCCTGGTGGCGCAGTGGGTTAAAGCACAGCACTGAGAATCTAAAGCCGCTTCTGCATGAGTTCAATTCCCGCCTGCCCCGGAGGTGACCACATGGCGCGGCAGACCTCTCCTGACCCACCCGCTGCCCCCCTCAGCAGTGTACTTCGTCAATCTGCCTGTTCTGCTCCCTACTCTGTCTCTGGTGAAGCCTCTCACCGCCCCTGAGCCTCTGGCCTGTACCCCAGTTCTGTATGCATAAATAAATAAATCTTAAAAAAAAAAAACACTACACATGTAAACAGCAGCATCTACACACTACGGAATACTATTTAGTACTAAGGGGAATGAGCTAGTAAGCGGGTGAAAAGGCATGGAGGAAGCAAATGCATATTGCTAAGTAAAAGAATCCAGCCTGGAAAAGTCACATATGGCATGATTCCAACTATATGGTGCCTATAAAAGGCAAAACTACGAAGACAGAAGAAAGGTAAGTAGTTGCCAAGGTTTGGAGGAAGAGGCAGGACTGACGAGATGGAGCACAGAAGTGTTTAAGACAATGAAGATATTCTGTAAGCGACTATGATGGTAAATACATGTCATAATACATTTGTCCAAACCCATCGAATATACAAGGTTGAGGGTCAACTATGAACTCTGGGTGATAATGATGTATAAATGTAGCTTCATCAATTATAGCAAATACACCACCCTGGGGAGGGGAGGGGAACGTTGATAATGGGGGAGGCTATGGCTGTGGGAGTGGGGAGGGAGGAGGAGGTACATGGGGAATTTCTGTACCCTCCTTTGACTTCTGCTGTAAATCTTGATTTGGTCTTAAAATTTAAGTCTTAAAAAAAAAAAAAAGCCATTGTCTGTCATGAACTGTGTGACTACTCACAAACTATTGACACCATGGATACCAAATCCAATTGTGCGGGATCTAATTAAACTTCATCGCATTTATTTCTCCATTTCTTTATTAAATTACTCCTTCTAGGCAATATGCCTGTGGAAGACTGGGACCTGCCTACCTATATTTGGGTTCCTAGGCCTAATTCCAGCCCCTGGCATAAATTGGCACTGTGTTAGTATCTGATGCAAATGAAAGAAAATGGAGTTAGAAAAATATGCAAAACTCCAAGCCCCGGTGTAGGGCTGGAAGCCTGTGTGTGGTAGCCTCGTATTTCCCTGCTCCACACTTTGACTGTTAAACACTGCTTTGAGCTGTCTTACAGCTCACATGTATTATTTCAAACATTTCGAGCTGCAACCTAATGGTTCATGTGGTATCCATGCCATCACTTGGACTTCAAGAACGGTCTAGAAAATAAAAGGGCATGGTACAACAGAGTCACAGCCTAGCTCAGTGGTGCCTCGTGCGCTGACCCTGTGAAGGACCTGCCGGCCATCACCACTGCTCCCCACCCTTATGGTGCTCTCGGAGTGCTCATATGTTCGGGTCTTTAAGAGGTCTCCTGTGGCAAAGTCGAACCATTTTTACTTTCAAGTTGATTAAAAACATAAAAGCCATGAGTATGAAGACACACTTTTATGATTATTTCCATTTCCAGCAGAAGGAAATTGAAGTTCAGGCTATAAAGAACCTTGCCAAGTCTGCTAGCAAGACCAGACGCCGACCCTCCTGTGGGAGCACTGTGCGGTGCACCAACCCAGCTCGAGACTGCCTGCTCCCGGCTCCCGCCATTCCTGAAGGAGAAATCCTTCACAGTGTCTGGTCACTAGCACTCCTGACCAGCCGCTGCCTGGAATAGGATCAGGATTTTATGTGAACTATTTGGAGGCCTCTGATGAAAGGTTGGGCGGTATGAACATTCTCTCATGTTCAAAACATCTGAGGGGCTGAACTATGTTTATCCAGACCTGGCAATTCCTGTGTTCAAAGCTATTTTCCTGGAGCCCTCTGGAGGGGCTCATCTTTGCCAGAGAATGTTCCTGTAATGCTTCTGTCGAGTCAAAGGCAGCACCACCGCTCGGCCCTACGTGCGAGGACTGCAGCCACCGGTTCTGCTGGGCGCTCCAGCATGAGGGAACACGCCGTTTTCACCCAAATGCTTGTAAACACCTCGGGCTCTGCACGGTCCTCCAGCCACGTGCCTGGGAACACCAGGGCTGCACAGATTCCCAGATGTCCTCTAGACATGCCAGGAGGGGGCGCGAATGGCGACTCTGAGTTCCATGGCTTTTCTCTTGGCCACAAACTCCAACCACAGGCTGCTTGTGGTCTGAGTCCTAAGCCTGCTCTCAGCTTAGCTCCCAGGAGCAAATGGCCCCAGGACAAAAAGACGCAAGTGTAGTGTCGGCCCCCAGAGCCAAAGGCAGAGGGAGGACCGAAAACCAGTCGTCCTTTTAGGAATAGGATGGAACACTAGTCTTAAAACTCCGTTTCTTATAAGCTCAATGACCTAGTTTTATCTTGGCTTGTGAGTTTGATTCTCCTTTTGCTGTCTCCCAAACTTCATAATAATCTACTTTATGTTTTCTCTCAAAAGAAGTCGTTTTCCATAGGCCCTATATTAATTTACAGGTCAAGTCATGACAACAGCAGAAATTAGATTTTTTTCTCATAGTTCTAGAGGCCGGAGACCCAGGATCACAGCTCTTAACTGATTTCATTTCCTCTGAGGCCCCCCTCATTGGATTGTAGATATTCCTGTGACTTTGCATGGCCTGTGTCCTAGTCTCCCCCTCTTCTAAGGACACTAGTCATACAGGACTAGTGCCCACCTGATGACTTCATTTTAACCTACTTAACCTCTATAAGAGCCCTATCCCAAATACAGTCACATTCTGAGGTACTGGGTTAATACTTGAACAGAACATACAAATTTGAAGGGATGCAATTCAGTCCAAAACAAGCCCCACACAGAACATTTTGGTGGGGTTAACTATTATGGGAGATCTCCAAAGGGAAGGAAAATTTTACAAGAATTGCAGCTTCAAATCTTTCAACCCTCCCCCCAAGCTAATTCTCCTTCCAGGGCAGCATTGGGTTTACCAAGTTTCCTTGTTTGAATTGGGAATTAATTTTCTTGGTAGTCTATCTTGTTGCTAAACTCTCACTTTCAGGCAGACGTTAGTCCATCCACCAATAACTGTGCTCCTGCTGCGAACCCTCCTGCTTCCACAGACCCCACACTCCACAGCCAAATGCAGCTCCCCAAGGCACAGTTCAGGCCCTGTTGTCTCCTCATGGACTAGTCAGTCAAGTTCAAACCATTCCCCCATATGGCCCCAATATGGCTTTCTGGGCATGTCCTACCAGCCTCTTTGTTCCAGCCAACTAGACAGCACACTCCTCTCTATCCTTTGTTCACACTGCTCCCTTTACACTTTGTAACTGTCACAATTCATCCCATTTAGCTACAGTAAGCTTTTCCAGATCCAAAAAACAAGAACTCTCCCCCCTCCCAACACTGTGTACTTAGTCTTTCTTGGATGGTGCTTATCCTGCTTTGTCCTGCTTTGTCCATAAAATATCTCCCATGGTAGCTTTAGAACAAGAGCAATCTGATTTCCTTTACACATCACCATGAAGTTTCTAGTACCTCCCCTGGCCAATAAGAATCTCATACAAAGTTAACTACATAGCATTGTTGTCCCTTCTGTATGAGTGATGTCACTGCTTTCAAGTGCTTCAAGCTGCCACTATCTTTTGAGTCACCATCTTAGTATTTTTGGGCTTCTAGAACATAATACTATAGACTGAGCTTTTACAAAGAGCAGAAATTTATTTCTCAGTGCTGGAGGATGGAATTCCAAGGCCAAGCTGCCAACAGTTTGAGTGCCTGGTGAGAGCCTACTTCCTGTGTGTCCTCATATGGTGGAGGGATCAAAAAAGACCACAGGGATTGCTTTTATAAGGTCACTAACCCCATTTCGTGTTGCTCTGAAATCATGAACCAATCACCTCCTAAAGGGCTGATGACCATCAGCACTGGTCAAGTGAATTTAGGGGGGTGAAGAGGAGACATTGCATTTAAACCATAGCAGTCAATAAATAATTAATACCTGGGAGAAGAAATGTTTTTATCTACTTTTTCACATTTTTGTTCATAGGAGAATGGACTTTGCTCTCTCATCCCTAAAAGTGTGTGTTGAAGATAACTCAGCTGGCCTTAACTTTTTCCAATATCCTTCCTCAGGAAAATACAATGATCATTAATTCATCAAAACTTGAACTTCATTATGTCAACTAATAAGCACATCACTGGATTAAAGCCAGTGGTCATATATCACATGCTCTTTCTGGCATTTTTGGTGGCTACTAAAGAAGGCAAGTTACTGTCAACCCTGTGGAAGAGTGAATCAGCTGAGCCAGCAAATCTCTTGACATTCTATTCTCTCTCAACTGGCATCTGAAATGTGGGCCCCCCAGATTTCAACTCTGGGGTAAGGATGAGGAAGTAACACCCTAGTTCCATCTTGCCTTAAGCTTGAGAACTCTTCTCTAGTGCAGATATGACACTAAGCATTAGACTCTTCATTGGTATACCCAATACCCCATTGAAAAAGAAACATGAAAATGTTTCTCTGCTGCTTCATGAGACTTGTATACACACTCCATCAGGCAGAGGAGAGAGTAATGATCCAAATCTCTATTCATACCCGCATAATTAGTCAAAGGTGAAAAGTAGGAAAGGAGGCAATTAAGTATTAGGGCAGCTCTTGGCAATGAAAGACAAAAAAACTAGTTGAGGGTATTGAATGAGACCTGGTGGAGGGATCAGATCCTCTGGAGCACATAAGCTTTAAACTTTCAAATTGTTCTTTATTTCCTGAGAATCAAAGAGGTAAGGTTTTTTTTGTTTGTGTGCTTTTATATATCAGTCTCTAAGAATACAGAGTTCTGCTTATATTGTTTTCACAAGTCACCAAATACAAGATCTTCAGAGCACCTTCATCAAAATACTTCACTCAGAAATATTCTAAACTTAATTTGCTTGTAAATTACCTTTTCACCCAATAGGAAGGCATTTCCTGATGAAGATCATAAGAAATAAAGTCAACTTTTATTAAGTATAATAACCCTTCTGTACAATGAGTCCTACTTAGTTCATTTATACACTTAGTTTTATTTTCTTTGTAAATTAATTTACCTTTCTTGTCATTATTTTTTCATGGTAAGTATCTAGTTCACAAAAAAGAATCAATGACTCAAAAGTGATTTGCTAAAGGATAAGAGTGTAATGAATAATATAAATAAGAGTGTAAATAGTAATGTAAATACTATGGCTCAGAATAACATCATAAACATAAATAGGAAGAGGATTCCAGTCCAGTTCAAATATAGACCATGAATCTGTATGTGCTAGGACAAGTGATACACCAGTAGATTTCCTACAAATAACCCCAATTAAAGAGTTGAATGGGAAGCCTGGTGATGGATGTTTAAACTGGATTTCACTGGATCAAGGAGTTTCCTTCTACTCTGCACTCACCTATTTGTTAGAAACTTTGTTAAGTAGGAACATGAAGATCTTGCATCATTTTCCAATGTGAATCTAAAGCTTTGAAGTCAAATCCAAAACCTTCTCAAAAATGGAAATTGGAAAGTCACTTTCATAGTGTTTCACAAATTTATGCTCAAAGAGGAAGTAGAATAAACATGTGGCAGTCATCAGTTTCGTTCACTATTTCCAGCTCTTCACTTACTGTGTGCGTGACAGGGTTGCTACCCTTGAGGTTGGACTATAGTGATGGTGCACAGGTGAATTGGTGGTGAGAATTCTATGGGGACTATACCTGAGAGTAGAAAGCAAACACTGTACAAAAATGAACAGTCATGTAAATATATAGATAAATATTTTATGTTTTTTAAAAAAGAAATGCAGCAAGACCTTCTACTGAACTACCTGGGACATGGAATTTTCTGGGTGAGATTTGGGGGCCACTTGTTACTGTAGCAAAACTTTACCCTTCCTGAGGAATACCTAGGCATGGTATTTTTTCATTGGTGGACACAAGTTGGATGAATCAGAGTACTGATAACCATGTCATGATCAGTGTTTGGTTTTGATTATGGCTTGATTAAACCAATAATGTACCAATCTTTGAATTCACATGTGGAAGGTGAGTGACATATAAACCAGGCAAATGTGAATGATGACTTTTTTCTACTAGAAACATATAGTAAGAGAAGAGGTATTCTAGCTGACAATTACCATGTGAGTCATGATGAGGACTGGTAAATGTGTGTTGGGGTCAGGGTACATGGAACACTAACTAAGTAGCCATTGAGGAGGATGTTGCCATGAACATTTTAAAAAGCCACTCCTAAATGTTAGTCTTCTGGCTATTCAGTATTCAATATTTTACATCCTGATCATGATGCAATAACACAAATTTAACTCAAGTTGGGAGTTTTTCAGAACATAGTATGAAGGTATTGGCATAAATTACAAAACTATTTTCCATAGTCTGTATTGGATATAAGCCTTCCGAATAAATATTTGAAATTAGGAATGAATAATTTTTAAGCATACTCCATGGCACTGATATCAATTAAAGCCATTTTAATTATATCAAGTGAATTCCCCATGTGGAATAGCTTAATTTTATATTTGGATTTCAACCTAGACTCAATCTCATAGTAGCTGTGTAGACCTGGGCAAGTTACTTAGCTTCACTCTCACACAGCCAAAGCCCTTGCAGCAACATAGCAGGTGGAACTCATTATCTACAGCCTGTGTGTGTCAAACACTGAAGACTCTCCAACGATCAAGAACCTTGCCTGTGAAGCACAGAGGCAGGATCATGACCAACAGAGTGGTGACAATTCTGAATCCCTGAAGGACACAGGAACCTCTTTCTTTTTCCTTCTTTGCTGTTAAAGCTTAAGAGAGTGATTCTCTCTTCCTAGTGATCATCTCTTTTGATCCCTTAGCATTACCTCATTTCTTAGCATTTCCAATAACACATCTATTTCATAGATACCAGAAGAGCAGAACACAGCAGGACCAGCCACATAGGAACACATTCCTACATGGTTAGAACTGGTCATAACAGAACAGAAGTTATAAAGGGCTTTCAATAGTGGTTAAGAGGGGTCTTAGGCTGGGCATGCCCTCTTCTGTTTATCTGACTCTCCAGCCTTTAATATAATCTGTTGTTTTCCCAAACCAAACAGCAAATTTCAACTATTGTCTATCCTCAGAACTGTACTGCTTTTCTTACAGCAGTTATTCCAAGGAAATTGAAAATATTCTTTACTTATATCTCCTGACTATCCCAATAAGCTACTGGAGCTTGCCACCTCCAGTCTAGAGCCTTTGAGACTTTTAACACTATAGTGCCTTGGGCTGTTTTGGCTCCTTATATAGACTTGAACACACCTGCACTCTGAGTGCTGGATTCTTCTGTGCTTAGTATGTCATGTCATACTTCCAACCCTAAATAAACATGAAAGACATTGTTTTAGCCTACTCTTTCCATGGATGAAGTGGGCATATACGCACTTGCTTAGTCAGGCACTACTGCCTGCATTCTGGGAAAGTTCAAATTTCACAGTAGAAAATAACATTGTCCACTTAGTCCCTGCATTATGCTGTTTCTTATGGCTGGTATATCAGCCAGGATAGGTAAAATAGGCCCCACTAACAAGTATCCCAAAGTGTCAGTTGTTGAAAATTATAGTTACATTTTTTATTCATGTGTAAGACAACCATAGCAGGTCAGTGGTTATGTTTATTATAGAATAGCCCAATGGTTACTAACTTTCATGTATGATGGCTACTTCAATGTGCTATGGAGAGCTTGACTGGGCTGAGGTGCCCAGATCACTGACAAAACATTTTTTCTAGGCACCTGGGTGTATCTCTGAGGGTATTTCTGGGAAAGATTAGCATTTAATTTGGCAGACAGGCATGGTATTATCCAATATGTTGAAGCCTGAATGGAACAAAAAGGCAGAGGAAGAGTAAATTGTTCTCTTTGCTTGAGTTAGAACATCATCTTCTCCTAACCTCAGATATTGGTGCTCCTGGGTCTCAGGACTCAGAGTAGATTACAACTGGTTTTCCTGGTTCTTTGCCTTACCGAGTGCAAATAATGGGATTTTGTAGCCTGTTACCCATTTCATTACCAAATGAATTAATTTCTATAATACTTCACATGTCCACATATAGCCTATGGGTTTCCTTTTCTCTGGAAAATGCAGACTAATGTGTCATGTCAAAGGGAAGAGAATTTTGGAGAGCCTTCAGAGGAGCTATTAAATACTCAGGTCTGAAATGATTCACATCCTTTCCACTCGTAAGTCAGTCCAGAACCAGTTAATGGATCCATTCATCAGTGACAGAACAGTGAAGAAGAAAGTAATTTGATGCACAGTACTAATAACTACCATAGGTGGTCCCAACGACAAAGTTTAATATACAACACTATCCTCACTTCTTTTCCTGACTATGGATTCGCCTTTCATTCCAAGCAAATCACTATCTCATTCCAGTTTTATGCCCTATGGTATATTTACTTTACTTTTACAGAAAGTCAAATTTACTCAAATTTAATTAACTTTTACAGAAAGCCATATCTTAACTGAATTCATATTAAAATTCTTTCTTATGGAAACTAATTATTTGACTATCTTCAAAACACTTCTCATACTGATCGACTAAAACAAATCAAATAGCTATTTGACATGCATCTGAAAGTATGTCTCAGTTTCCTCTTCTAGAAAGCAAGGGAAAAACTCCCAGCAATATGTTTTATTTTTTTTTAAATGTTGAGACTTTCAAATGAGCATGATATGAAAGTTTTAAATGAAAAAAAAAATCAAAATACTTCTCATATATATCTCACACTGCCTTCAAAAAGCAGTTTCCTTCAAGAGCAATACTTTAACTAATACATTCATTCAAAATCACTATAAATTCCAAATGTATAGATAACTTTTAATTGTTTTAAAAGGCTTATTTTGTGCATACAGAACTGGGGTACAGGCCAGAGGCTCAGGGGCGGCGAGAGGCTTCACCAGAGACAGAGTGGGGAGCAGAACAGGCAGATCAATGAAGTACAATGCTGAGGGGAGCAGCGGGTGGGTCAGGAGAGGTCTGCCACGCCATGTGGTCACCTCTGGGGCAGGCGGGAATCGAACTCATGCAGAAGTGGCTTTAGCTTCTCAGTGCAGTGCTTTAATCCACTGCACTACAAGGGTGGGCCAACTTTTAATTTTTGAATGTGAGTGTGGAAAACTCTTTAAAACAAGTTCAAACTCTCATCATAGTTAGCTCATTCAGCTCAAACAAGCTCTTACCAACATGCCACCTTTGCACAATTCTAGTTGGAATGGTGGATTCTGTTCAGTGTCTACTCAAACCTGAAATTATATTTTACTAAACTGTAGAGGCTAAAAGCTTTGGCAGGGAAAAAAAAAAAAAGCATTTGCCAGATTATCTCAGATTGTCTTGCAGCTCAGGTTCTGGATGTAATTGAATTATACTCATAAAGTTGTGCTATGTGAACCTTCCATAATAAAAATTTCTTAAAAGTTTCTGTGATCTATTCAAATACATCAATGCAATCACACATTTTTTATTGTTGAGAAGGGGAACCACTGTCAAGGCTTACCCTTTCAGAAACCAATTAATAAAAGAAAGTTATGTTTCAGCACTCAAATCTTAGTGTCAGGACAGAGGGATGAATACTGAATCCACCATGCCCTACCTCAGAGTAGTTTCTCATCTACTATGGGATGACAACTTCTCTGAGACTGTTTCCCCAACAAGAGTGTCAATAATAACCATATCATGAAACTGGCATGTTGTATGTTGGGCACATATTAGTCACTATTCAACAAATATTAGACTGTCTTCCTCTCTAGGTACTTGATATTGGAAAAGTCAACAAAACCTTACTTTGGTCATCCTTTTTATTTATTTTGCATAACAACAATTATCCAATAACTTAGTAATTTAAGACAACAGTTCACAATTGCTTATGATTTTGTTTAGAACAGGGATGACTTGTGCTGCTATTCTCTACCCTAAATCCGCTATAAATAAGAGTACCCTATTGGACCTCTAACTGTTGATTTGACTGGGCAGTGCCACTTCATAAGGTGTCAGCTGAGGCATAGAGTGAGAGGGAAGATTCCAAGTGGCCTCGGTAACATAGGTATCAATTGGTGCCAATCTAGCCTGTGGCTGTTGACAAGGAACTTAGTTCTCTTCCACATCGTAACTTTCTCTATGTGGTTATTGGGCTTCCTTGCAGCATGTAATCTCAGGGTTATCACACTTCTTATATGGAGCTAACTTCCATGAGCATAATATCAGACGCTGCCAGGCCTTCTGAAGCCTTAGGTATGGAATTGGCATAGCATTATATTCTGTTGATTCAAGTGATCAGAGAGTCCACCTGTATTCAAGGGACAGAAGGAGGGGGAAGAGGGACAAATTTCACAAGGACATGAATACTTGGAGGCTTAGTTATTTTCTTTCCCTCAAGACACTGAGATATATATATATATTGGATCTACTTAAGAAACATAGAAAGTTGGTTGCCACAACCAGCACTGTTCCAAAGGTCTGTGATATGTACAGTGCTCTTCGATCTTGTCTCTGGCTCTGGAAGGTCCTTGGCCTCATAGTTTTTAAGGAGCCTCTGTCTTTGTTACACACATTGAGTGGAGTAGGGTTGGGAGGTGACTACCCCAACTTATTACAAACCAATGCATATCCTCCACTATATATGCAGATTTTTTTTATCAGTAAATACATAGATTTCAATAAAAAGCAGGTTCTTAGGCAAGCAGAGCACCCTTTGAGGGTAGGTAGGAAAAGTGTCCTTATATCTGAATGACTATAGGACTAAAATACCAGTGATAAGAACTTTCAAACTGGGTCTAAAAATAGTACCTCACTGTAAAGTTAACCTTCACCTTAAGGGAGAAAAGAAAGTAACTGAGAAATAAATTAATAGCATGGTCCCCACAGCCCAACCCACACACAAAGGCATAGCCTTTAAAAATCTATAGCTTTTAAAAAGCCATGAAGGTTTCCTGCCACCAGTGAACTTCTCCTCACTCAATCGTGATGCCATCAGAGTTGCTTTTGGGGTCATCGTGAACTCATTACAAAGTTCTTGCTAAACAAGAGATTGGTGACAATTCATGGATGACTTGGTGGGAACTTTATGGGGATTACACCTGTGAGGAGAACTCAAACATTGCACAAAAATGAACAAGAATGTAATATATATTTGTGTGTATACATACATACATATATATGTATGCATATGTATGTGTGCATATAGATACACAAATATGAAAATATATTTAATGAAATATATTTATACATATATGTATATATTTGTACACATATATGTGTGTGCATATATGTACATAAATATGGAAATATATCTAATAAAAAGATGAATTAGAAATTAAAAAAAAATTTCTTGCTAAAAGGGAAATTTTGTCAGCTGAAAGATTCCTATTAGTTCCCAGCAAAACTGGCAAACATCAAGGTTCTGAGGGAATGAGCCAGATGTCACAAAACAGGATCTTTTCGATGTTACAGGATAAAGATCCGAGCTGAGACAAAGTCCAGAACTGTTTCTCCACCCTGAACCCACTCACTGCATGTAAGTCCAGCCAAAGGGCCCTGCAAGTTATAAACTGAGCTCACATGTGGCTTCAGGATCCTTCTCAACACTCCAAAGAAGCCCTACAACAGCCTAGAGCTGGTCCTCAAGGGGAGATTAGTTTTCTATCCCTGGTGAGGATATGAAGTATTTTCTCTTTCCCCAGGAAGTTATGAATATTTATTAGGGTTCAGATAATACATCAGGGCTCTCTGCTTCAAGGCCTGGGCTTCAAGCCCAATGGTGAAGCCATGCTGCGGGAACAGTAGAAAGGGCCAAGCTGACAGACGGCATCTGGACTCGATGGTGACAGCAGCCCCGGCTCCCAGGCCTGCAGCTCAGCCCCGCATGCAAAGGAAAGGAATCCATCTCTGTTTGCAGTCAAAACAAAAATTTATAACCTAAAACTGGACCCCACCCCAGCTATTTACAGCATGAACCCAGGATTCAAAAGTGCCAGGTGAGGTGTTTATGACAACACTGTCCAGAGGCATAAATGGCAATTACTAAAATTATAGGTGACTCTGCTATTTAGGGGTGGTGACACACATTTCTAAATCGGAATGATGCTTGGGGTGGTGGAAGCCCTTGACATTCCAGCTACCCTTCCTAAGTCCGCACAACATTAAAGATACTTGGGTCTGACTGTGGATGGCCTGAGCACGTGTTGGTACTTGCAATTCTGTGCCTCTTAAACAAGACGGCACTTTGTCATGAGTCTCGGCTGCTCATAGATTTTGGAGAATATTTGCCCTGGCCAAAGAGTTGAAGCATTTCAGACTACAAACCAAATGTTTATTTGTGGAATTTAGCCTTGCCCACAGTTTACCAAAATAACAAGAAAACTAGCCTTTTTCTATGTCTGAACTATGTTTTTCCCATCATATTCTTGTAATGCTGGGAAGATATGTGTAAGTAAAATTGCTCCACAAACATATACTCCTCTAAAAAAGACAGCAGGACCATAACTCATGGGAAAAGTCAGCCATGTTTTCCCTGAAAGATATAACTAATAACAGAGATGTGTATTTATGTTTATTCTCACTATTGTCTAAAAATGATGATAAGTACTTAATTGCTCTGTATTTTAGTGACAATATCTTTGTTTCATTCAAAGCAAAGGGAGAATGACAAAACCTACACTCTGACTTCTAAAATAATACTAAAATCACAAAAATAACTGTAGTGGAAGTTTATTGTATTTATGTCAAATGCTATCATTTTGAGATCTTCTGTGAAACTGACTTAGTTCTGCAAAACATGTTTAAGAGAGAGAGAGATGGGATTTGGGGTTAGTGGAAAGTGATGATTCAGACAGAGCAAGAAGAACAGAGAGAGACAGGCAGATGCTATTGGAGAGGAAGGCGGGTGTAGAATAGTGAAAACCGTAAGAGGAAAACTTCACCTATGGTAATTCATCTTCCCATTAAAGAGCTTCTAGATCACAGGGCTTAAAGCTGGTATATTGTCTATACCAAGTCAATTGAATTCTAGATAATTAAATGTAGCTTAAGAAATAAAGGAATTAGGAGAAGTTATAAGTAAATAATCTGGAACTGAATTAGAACTTTCTTATTATAACTCCTAAGGTAGAAATCATCAAAGAAACATTTATACATCTCAGTCTCTGTACATTAAAAACCATAAACAAAATGAAAAAGCAAGTGACAAAGATACCAATTGTGATTATGTAGATAATCACAAGAGTTAGGGAACCTACAAATTTGAAGAAAAAAAAAAACTTAGTGGGGGAAATGGGCATATTACAAAGACGAGCAGTTAGCAAAAAAAATACAATGGTCTAGTGGCCAATGTTCTACATCACTAGATATCAAAGATGTCAAAGCACTGAGGTGACTTTCATGCTATTACATAATTAAAAAGAAAAAGTCATCAAAGATGTGGGAAAACAGAGTGCAGAGTGCAGTTGGGCACTTTGACAAACATTGTAAATACCTTTTTTTTAATGTCATAATTTTTGACATAATGACTCCATCTCTAGAAACTTACTTTAAGGAAATATTAAAGTTGTTTGCAAACATTTAGCTAATAAGATTAGATTGTAGATATACTGTTTGTGAAAAAAGAAGAGTAAGGCACAATACACATAGCCAACCATGGGGAATTCTAGAACCTCTATATAATGGAACGTTAAAAGCCACTAATGTGAAGCTGTGGTAAGAAGTTTAATGACATAGAAAGTATGTATTATGAAGTGGAAGAAGCATAAACAGGCTGAAGTGAGAAAAGCACTGAAGTACTAGTTACTCTGTGTAGAATTATCCCATCTTGGAGGGGAATACACACCCGCACACACACATACACATTTGTACAGAAATTAAATCTATGTATATCAGAATATCTGGTTAACTTAAAAGTGTAGATTTCTATTTTCTTTTTTGTATTTGTATTTTCTGAAATTTCTACAGGCATTTTATTATTTCCAGAGAGAAACAGGAAAGGTTTTTTAAAATGATGTTGTGGATAGAGTTAATGACACTGAAGTGTATTTACAATATTTGAATAGAGAAAGGAGAACATCAATAAATATGTGTCAATTGTGTATTTAGAGACAAACATTATGTATCATGCACAATTTTAAATAAATTAAACATTATATCTTACCTGCATATATAAATCAATATCATGCAAAAAAAAGTTGAAAGAATATACAAAAACATGGTCAAAAATATCAGTGATTATTTCTGGTTATTATAATAATGAGTGGTTTCAGGAATAGAGTGTGTATGTGTTTTCTCTATTTTCTAAAATATTTTACGCAAATTTTCCATTTGTAATAGGCAGTTATTTTATAACAAACTTTGAAGTATCATGAACGCTTCCAGAACATCAGCCCTGCCCCAGCTTCCAGTGCATCTGTCATTCTGGGCCCTTCACACTCCCTCCCTGAGTTGGAGTTATCAGGTCCTGCTGATCTGTTATAACACACTTTGCACCTGGCCCTGTTTCCCTGCCCTCCCTCTAGCTTTGATGTCCATTGTTCATTCTTTCCTAAGGCCAGTTCCTGTTCAGAGAAGCCTATCAACACCCCCATCCTTCATCTGAAGTTGAAGATCCCCCTCTCCACTTATCTCACCCTATCTTCCTTTATATATCCCCTACATTATCCATCACAGTCAAATTGTTCTATCTGCATTGTTCCAAAGGCACTCTGAAAGTCTCCCCACTTTCTTTGTGTTGAAACTACCCCAAATACCACCTACCCTGTAGACCTCTTCCCTTCTCTTTTTTTCCTTTGAGGCACAACTGAAAATCCACTTTGGGATTCCCATCCCCATCACCTCAACGAAAACACATTTCTCCTTTTCAGCTGGTTCACATTATCTAGAAAATGACAATAGCAATACAAATAATCATTTTTACCTTCCCTATTATGTTGATTGTATTCCTTTATATCCTTCTCACCTGGTAAGTAGGCATTAAGGTTTGGACACAAACAAAAGGCCATCCAGACAGGAGACGGGTACATTTCTACCAATACAATCCTTTAATAAGCGAATAGATCAGCATTCAGTTTAAACGAACAGACACTGTTCCATCCTTCCTGGGGGTACCATACCTGGTCGACTGGGGTCCCTAACAGTACCCCACCAGCCGGAGCGTGTTGGGGAAGCTCTTGCGCATGCTCATGCATTTTTCCTGATCGATGTACAGGGAGTTGGCTTTGACAGCCAGGTCGTGCTCCAGAGTGGCTTTGGTGTGGACCAGTGACTGCAGGGTGTCCTCTGCGTCCCTCAGGCGCTGCTGCAGGGTCTGGATGGTGTCATCCACCTCATACACCTCGTTAACAAGGCTGTGCAGGGAAAAAGCGCTGGGTTAGGGTAGCAGAGGTCACACTTCCTATGTGGTCATTAATTGAATTTAGGGAATGGGTGACTGAACTCCCCCTGGAGACATGGCTGCTGCGCTGGGTGCACATGGAATCCCCAGCAGCACACAGATCAAACCAACCTCAGAACCACTTCATCTCACAAAGCTGCAAAGGAAGCAACAGCTGTGCAGAGTCCTAGTACCCAGCCAGGGCCACTCCCATTAATTACAACCAGGATCCGAAAGATAAAACTGTGCAGATCTGGGGGGTACTAGCAAATTTTCATGCACACATATCTATGTATAGTCACACAAGCTATGTATATTAAATATTATATTTACAAAGAAAGAGAAAACTTTAAAACATTTGGTTTTTTAATTAGTAAAAATAAGAAAAATCAAAACATAGCTGGACTTGCTCACATTTATTTTCGCATTGATGTCAGTCAGGAAGCAGGGACACCCACCTTTACTCAATGCTTAGCATTCAGCCCAACCCCCAACATAGCCTGGGGAGACTTGGAGGCCAGCACTCATCAAATTATTGCACCCCCCCCCAACAATGTCCCCAGATAGCCTCAAGATCCTAGAGTAAACATTTGTCAAGAGTGAAAAATCTAAAAGATCATGACAATGATAACGTGTAAAATGAGTTACATAACTCATAAAGCAAGCTGCAATGCCAATTATGTATGATGATGGAAACATGACATTTTTCATTAAGACAGGAAGGAAAACAGGTATCATTTCACGTAAAAATCTAGCATCCATAAGATTTTAAATTTTCATAAGCAAAGTCATTCTTTTTCTTTGTGATTTCTTTCATTGTGTTTATACCCAGAAAGTCTTTTCTTAAAGAGCAATTAAGCAAGAGCTCCTTTACCAGTTGGCCAATAATATCTCAGGGACAATAATACAAAAGAAACAGGAAACAGATTATAAAAAGACATATATGAGATATATATATATATATAATCCTAAGTGTTTTACATGATCAGACCATTTAGTTCTCATAACAACACTGTGAAGCAGATACTACAATTATCCTCATTTTACATATGAGGAAATTGAGGGACAAAGAGTTTAAGTAGCTCTCCTCCCAATTTTAGGCATAACTACCCATCAGCTGCTTTAATTGCCATGCAGATCTCCTGATGCCTGTCAGTTCAAAATACAAATCTAAATTCAGTTGAGGCATACTGGTCCCCCACCCCACTTAGCTATGTTGACAGGCTATGATCATTTATCACCAGACTATGAATGCAAGACGTCAGTTAAAATATATAGTAATATAAAGAAACAATGACAATGAACAGAGATACGAACAATATTTCATGATCACATAAAAATATCCAGACCACGTTGAATGAATTATACCAAGGTAATATTATAGCTTCACAGCTAGAGATGAAGCGTTAGCAGTCATCAAACCCCGCTTCCTGTTTTACAGACATTAATCCCTAGGAACTGAACTTTCCTAGAGCACCAGGGCCACGTGTGTTTATACACCCAAGATAGGCAAACATCACATCTCCATGCCAGGGCCAGAGACCAAGTAGAGACTGTGTGGAAACACCCCCTGGAGCCCCTCTGCCATGTCTGCTTTCTCACCACACTCTCCTGGCGAATCTTCCAGGCCAAGATCCAGCTAAAATCCAGGCTAAGATGGGGTATGAAGCAGTTACGTCACCACAAGTTACCTGTGAGTCTCATCTTAGGCAAAGTGATGTCATCCTTGCAGATACTAAAACCAGGAGCCTTCTGATCATCTCGACCCCGTCTACTTCCCCCACATCCCTCAATCACTAAATCCCATTCTCTCTGTCTCTGTAACAGCCTCACTGCATGCCACAGCGCTTCTCCCTTTCTGCTCTACAGGTTCTTCCATGAAGGACCTTGTGCTCTCACTGACCTTCACTCCAGGTCCCCATGGCCTGGAACCCTACTCTTAACCCTACTCTTCACCCCACCAATTTCTTTTTTTAAGATTTATTTATTTATTCATACAGAACTGGGGTACAGGCCAGAGATGCAGAGGGTAAGAGGATTCACCAGAGACAGAGTGGGGAGC